>NW_006800160.1:837294-904794 GCF_000485575.1 Poecilia formosa | reverse complement strand
TTATCTTCCTAATTCCAATTTGCACAATTATATTGTCACTGGAAATGGAGCTACTGTTAAACAAAGGTACAAATGTATTTTTCAAATTAAACCATGTCAAATTATACCAGCTGTTTCTTTGACATACTGATCAGTTTGACATAAAATAGAACTGACAACTTCAAATTTTTAATTTGTATTTTATGGGATAGATCAACCAAAAAGTAGCACATAGGTATGCAGAGGAAGGAAATGAGTGTAATTTCCAGCATTTATATGCAAAAACAAATCTTAAAAGTGGTGTGCACCATTATCCTCCTGCTATTTCCTGTCGTCTTCTTTGTCGTTTTCGCGAGCAGTACCCGGGTGTTGATCACGTGACTTGTGCGATGTGTAAGAGGTGTTTTGATATGTCAGAAAAAGCCGGCCGTATCAAAACAGCTGAGTGGCGATGCTGCCATTTATCAGGATCGAAACAGCTGTATAGATACATGTCGCCGTTTTGATACGTTTCGAAACGTTTCGAAACAACGCATAATCTTTTCATTGAAAAAACATGCATAGTTGCCAAATTTGGCGTGTTGTCTACATTTATGCTCTTATTACCGCTTTACTTTTGTAAAGCCAATTACTGCCAACCCGGTAAAGATAACTCAATGAACCTATTATGCATGTTTTTGGACTTTTGGAGGAAGCCAGAGTACCATGGGCCAAACACACAACCTCCAAACAGATTGAAAGACTCCAGCCGAGATTTGACCTGCAGGAACTTGTCGGTGTGAGGCATCAGATGAGAACAGGCCGCCACTCAAGAGTTACTGCCTCCCTTTTGCCATCCGTCAGCTTGTAGGTTGCTCCCTTAATCTCCCCAGCATAAATCCATACCTGTGCGTCCGGCGGTGAGTGATGCAGGTCATCTCAGCAACAGAGGCACTTAGGCAGTTTGTCAAAAGCAAAGCAGGAATCTTATTAAGCCGCATGTGCATGCATATTTCCTTTTCCTTTTTACTGCGGCCTCTTCGCCCGTTGGGTTACAGCGGCGCTGCTCGTTGCGAGACGTTGCATCATGCTCAGCGCGTCGACGGCCGTGAGCGCATCTCTTTAACTGGTGATGTTTGCTGATCGGATCAATGGAGAGCAACAGGCAAATAAGCTGTATATCTAAATTTGAGATTTTTACATTACCGTTTTTTTGTACCTTGGATTTAGTTGCACACTTTATATGAGTAAGAGTACAATATATAAATAATTTCATCTTTGTTTTGATTCATGAAAGAACAAGTGAGAGCTACTCATCAGTTTGATTTCTGGCATTGACAAAGTTCATTACCTCTCCCTTCCCCCCCGCCCGGCTCTGATTTAATGGACTGGGAACCAGTAAACAGGAAGGATTCCTGGCAGAGAGCTATAAAATTTAGGCTGAGCCAGGGAAAAATTTGACTGCTGAGCTGTGGAGTCGGGGAAAAGAGCAGCTCAACAATGTTGTCATCAAAAACAGCAACATACACAGAGCTGATAGAGACGAAGGTGCGCTGCCTCTATCGGCTGGATTGTTGATTAAACCGGTTTTTGTCGTGATGTCGAAAAAAATAATTTACCCGAAGGCGCTGGTTTACGATTAGCTGAGCTGTAAAGGAGCAGTATTATGTAAAATTAACTTTACATCATGTTTTAATGTTATTCCCTCATTAAAAACATACTTGGAGTGTTGCTTTGATTCTTTCATGCATGTTAGAGAAATCCTTTAATCTCCATGGCAACCATTCAGCTGTTCAAAACGTATAGGGGAACCTAGCTTTGCCTTTGAGGGTGAAGCTCCTCCACAGAGCTGCAGTTTCCCAGCTTCACAGAGCAGCCCTCCTCTGCTCCTTCAGACTAGCCAGCAGCAATTAGCAAATATCTGACGGAACTGAACATCAGCTGAGCTCATAGTAAGAGATACGTCTCAGTAAAACGCTGGTAAAAAAACTTTCTTAAAGGGTTATTAGAGGAACCATGTTGTGATGACTTCCTGAAGGCAGAGTTTCAGAAAGAGCAGGAGCTTCTTAAAGAGACAGGGGCCCAATTTCAAGGAGTTAAATTAAAAAGTCAAACGTTTAATCATATTTCATATATATAGCATTTTTATAACAACTGAAGGCAACATAGTTATATAATTGTGCTACACAGTGTCACTCTGTGGCTGGGAAACACATAATACTGCCCCTTTGAAGCAGAGGTTAGCATGCTAAAAGCCCATGTGGTGAGACATGACTCACTGTAGATAATGGCACACAGCATCCTCTGTTGGACAAACATGGCAGCGCATCACGCGGACTTGGAGAGAGATGAAACAAGTGGTTGATGCAGCTCAAAAGGAGATCTCTGCACCCAATGCCGACTCACTCTGATCCCCAACTCACAGCAGCTTGATGCTCCTGCAAAGCAGCAAAGCAGTGACATCCAGTGCATCACCGTTCAAGTGGTTCTGATAAAGCAGCATTTCATAGCACCAGGTGGTTGATCTGTCATGGAGACATTTCAGGAAGAACCCGTGTCCCTCTCTTGTCTGTCATGCACCATGTTAAACAAGGGGCTGTCACCCTGCGTGTCACCATGGCTTGATTCACTAGACGTTGCTGAAAAAGACTGAGCCCGTTACCTCGGCAACAAACCATGCCCCGACGGAAAAAAGATGTTGCGAGAGAGGAAATATGAGGAGCCCACCAAGGGGCTCTGACACTCTTAAAGCGATAGGTCACCTTCTAAAGTCCATGCACAGCGATTTGCACAAAGTCCGGCGCTTGAATCGATATGATCTCCTGTGACAGAACCACACAGGGTTAGGTGGAATTTAAAACAAATACCTTTTAAATTCTGAGAATAAATGGGGGGAAAAAATAGGAATGTGCTCTTTGGCAGTGCAAAATTTGACACACTGGAGTTTTTATATGGCAGCTCAACACAAAGCAGTCATTTATTCTGATGTAAAAGGAGAGGACTCAATAGTTTTAAAGATTTTTTTTTTGCAAATTAACATCTGAAAAATGTGGCTTTCATTTACATTCAGGTTCTACGGAAGAGGATTAGGGTCACTGGAAACTCAAAAGACCAAAGTCAGAATTCTGAGATTAAAAGTCTGAAATTTGACACTAAAATTAGAATTCAAATGAAGTTAGAATTCTAAGGAGGAAAAAAAATCGGAATTCTGAGAAAAAAGTTAGAATGTTGAGATTAACATCAAAAGTCTGGGGAAAAAAGACAGAAATTTTACACAAAAAAAAAATTAGAAGTCTGGCAAAAAGAATCCAAATTCTGAGGAAAAAGTCAAAATTCTTAGAAGAAAAAAAAAACTGAATTCTGAGGGGAAAAAAAAATCAAAATTCTGAGAAAAGTCAGAATTCAGAGATTCAAGTCAGTTGCCACAATTCCCAGGCCATGCATTCAATTCAGTTCTGTAGTTTTGACATAGACCCTTACTTTCTTCACAACTGGGTTTCCTCTGATGAGTCTTAATACTGAGGGCACAACTACTGAATCTTTGCAGTTGACTCTATTGTATTTATGGTAAATTTAATGTATATTTCTTGTCATGTCTGTCTTCCTACAAAACAAATAAAGTAATCTGGGGTATAAACCACAGACTTATGCAGCACCAACCAAAACGTTGACCAGCTCAGTCAGACCCAAAATGTCAACAGAAGAGTCAGCAGAATGTGTAGAAATGAAAAGCTGTCTGTAAACTTGTGATCAGACAGGATCAGTCAGGCTGAGTTGGGAGCGGCAGTGCAAACAGAGTCAAATGAAAGTCAATGCAGAGTTTGTGTTGCTGGATGCCAGGTGACCTCACCTTTACAAAGGTGAGGTCTTTTTTACTTATCTTTATTTAATGTCACTTTCTGTAGCGCACGCCGCGTTGCTCACGCAGCAGCTTCCACTGCTGTTGCTAATTTCCTCGGTTTACCATGGAAACTAAGCCCAGAGCGGATCCTCCATCCTCCGTGTGTTCTGCCAACCCGTCTGCATCTGCCATCTTCAGCTCCAGAGTTCCCACAATAACTCTCCTTTTATCCGCAGCTAAATTTAACCGCCGCGCTCGTGTACAAACAGCAGAGAGCTAACGCGTGGGCCCTCACACCTGGTCTCAGCTGTCACATGAAAACATCTCACACCGCAACAAAGGAGGCGACCGGCGACAGATTTTGTTTGACTCTGTGAGCTTTCTTTGTATTTTGTGACTGAAATTGTACGGAAACGTCACTTTCCATTGGCAATAATCAATCTGGGAAAGTTGCGTAACATTGGTGGGTGCAATGTCTGTGTTATGGACTTTGGGAATTTCTCAGCTAATTGTTCTTTTGGTGCAGATAACCAGACTTCGCCGCTGTCAGATATAGCAGTACTACTGTGTTGACAAGATACTGTTACAATAAACTTATGTGAGTGTTTTATATTTGGGTATTTGGGAATCAGAAAGTGAACTTGTTGCAAATTTGTGCCAAATTTACACCAATCGAGGTGTTAATTTTGACAATACTGACCTCTTCTGATCGGCTCACAATATCTGGAATGGGGTCCAGGTTGTGGGACTTTGGCTTCCAGACTTAAAAATTACTTAAGCCCAATCAGATTTCATGCGCTTTCCTTTACAAAGCTACTTTGAGTCATTCGACATACTTTAACCCTTTGAAACAAACTGAACTTACCATCCTGTTGGTCCGAACCGGGGAGGTCAGGACGAGGCCACCCGATCACAATCCAACGCTGGGACAAATCTGGCTGAGAAAGACGGACAGGGTGAAATTCTCACCGACAAATTCAAATCTCATTAAAATGGAATAAGTTCAAAGCAACCCATAGAGTTGCTTTTGACTGTTAACCTTAAAACTCTTACAAATACAGCATTGTTACATTCCTGTCCGAGCCAGAGTCAAAAAGCCATATTCAAGCACAGATCAGAGAATAATAGAACATTAATATCGTGACTACAAGTTGTTCTTTTAATTTTGAGTGGGGAAAAAAGAAAAAACATATTCTACTTCTAGAGTTGATTGTTTAATGTGCAGGTCTGGTTCAATGTATTATTGCTTCTAAATTCTGATTCGTTATCATTTTCATCTTTGTACACATGAACATATAATTCTTTTTTTTTTTTTTTTACTCAAGGGAAATAACTTTGTTGAACATTTTTTCTCTTGGCCATGAAAACAAAACAACATTGAGTTTATCTAACATGTTTAATGACTTTTCCTCCAAACTGGACATTGGGACTAATAAATCACAGTTCAAAAAATACTTTGTCCCTCGTAGTGACTGTCGGAAAACACTTCTGTACAGTACAGCAGAGTGTTGTCACGTAATTTGAGCATGGCATCAGGACTAATTACACAATACACAAATCCATTCCACTTTGCTAAAAAAAACAACAACAAAAAAAAACAAGCAAAGCAACATTTTACATACAATTTTATAATCACATGTGCATCTCTGGGGTCTCAGTTTCTAAAGATGAGTGCAGGAGATATTAGATGGAGCTTTAATAAATGAGTCGATGGGAGATGAGTCCTTTGGTGCTGCACTGGTTTTTATTACAAAACCCAGCTGAGATCGTGTACATGTGTGTTAATGCTTTTTTTCTCCTTTACTTTATTGCTCTGTATTTTTGGTTCCTCTAATGGGGTGAAGATAAAAATCTGCTGGGTGCTCCTACAATCATCATTATTAGAAGCGAGAGGTTTCGTTGTGATCTCCAGAAATCTTTAGAAATCACGCATCAATGCAAACATTTACCAGTAGAAAAGAAGAGGATTTCAACTGGAATCATCTTCTCTTGGAGGATTCAAGAAAATCACAGAAAGGTGTTCATGTAAAATAAATAAATAAATAAATAAAAAGTGTAAGAAACTGATGTCTTATAAGCTTATTTTTTCAAACTGTGGTGTAATTGTCACTGGTGATATCTAAGTTGTTTGGTAAATAAAAAACACTTTCCCGGCATTTCACTAGCTGTGTTTTCATCCTATTCCGAACTATATAACTGCACAAAATGGAATTACGAAAATAAATTTTCTTAATGGAAACACGGCAATGTTGAAAACAAATTTTTTTACGCTTTTGCGCTAAGATGAGGTGGTTTTCCAGCTGTATGGAGATTAGTGTGTTCCATAAAAGTGCGATGGAAACACTTTTATTCGCATCACACGAGTCATGATCAAAAACACGACGTTACTACTGGTGGAAACAATGAAGAAGACGACAGGAAGTGGGGAGAGGATAATGGCGTTTCTCTTTCAATGAAAGCACTGCAATTACCAAATTGTGTTTTTCCAACATCACCAGAATATCAACAAAGTTTTTACATACATTTGTAATGGAAGCGCAGCTATTGATGCCTTATGTCAAAACTTGGAACAAAACTTGGAATCTGGGATGACTTCATAACCAAACTTTACCATGTTACATCCCCAAGTTTGAAAAAAATAAAATAAAATAATAATTTGGATTTTCTAACTGATTAAGCTAAACGCTGTTAGCAACATAAGCTAATGTATTTCTCTCCGATTTACACAATGCAAAACTTCAACATGGTCACTAAATGAGGATTGTCCTGCGAAAGTTTTACGCTGTATGTACAAGGCAGCCATATTGGATTCTGGGTTAGTGAGAAACCTACTGATTTTCTCTTAAGTTGTGTTTCTGCTCACTTTTCCACCTACAACCTCTCCAACCGAAGAATCAAGCAAACAACAATGAAACACCAGGAGCTTGAGTACAGAGACAGGCTTGGAAAACGACAATGGAATCAGATGAACTAATCAAAGGAGATTTGGAACAGCTGCGGCAGGATGAAAGCAGGGAAACTGAGGGAGGGAGACTAATTAACGCAGAGGGAACTGAGTCAAAGGATCTACAAAGCAAAAGGGAAAAGCCCTGGAACTAACAAGAGAGAGAAAAAACTCCACATGTACAGATGAAACCAAAAGGATGAGATGGTCCAGCAAATAAGGATTTTTACTTCAAATTGAAACTACTAAACAGAGAACCATAGTGAAAAACATTTTTGATAAACACAGGATCTTGATTAAAGCAGACAAGAACTATAGTTATTTGCCTCAATCTGTTTGACCCAACCAATGATTGAACTGTTTTTTTTCTCTCTCCCAAATCTAATAGTAATATTATAACATGAGCACAATGTTCACCAGTTTCCATCTTAAATATTGTAAGATCTTTGTTGTATTCCCTTTTGAAAATTTTTAAATAATTTTGACAGAGTGAAAAGTAAGCCAACACAATGAGCTGGGCATTCCATTCAGCAGGCTGAAATCTGTAAGAATTATGACTAGATTTGAAAAAAAAAAAAAAAAAAACACAAGATAAATAAGCAAAATATTTCAGAATGACTTTCTTTAAAGACAGGAAAACTACTTTGTCTAGGTGTAGTGTAGAAAAATCAGAACTCTATAAAGCTAAACAATCCAAACGCCTGAAGTCTGAAAAAGATAGCTGCAGCACCCTCTAGTGGCTCGTTTCAGACACTGAGCTCCGCTTCACGTTTCCACAGTCAGGAATTACTTTTATAAATAAATAAATAAATAAATAAATAACGCTGCTCATCTTGAAACAAAATGAAAATAAATTGAGTGAGATACCTGCTCTTTGAGTCACAGGCAATGCTCCACACCTTTTAAGGTTAAAAGCTTGCTTTTAGACGAAAACGGCTTTTAGACTAAAACGGCCAATAAAACGGTCAACGCACATTGACGTTTAATTCCCACAATGTGAAAATATGATCTCACAAATTGCATCCCGGCCTTCAATCCGTTCATTGACTAAGCCCATTTCATCCTGTAAATGGTCACTGGGGGGCCAGAGCTTATCCCCTGTGATACCGAAGGAGGGGTGAGGCACAGGCCTTCGAAAATATGAACGTCCTCCAAGTGGATTTGTTAAAAGTACAGAGAAAATGGGCTGATGTGAGAATCTGTAGCTCAGATTGGTGAAGAAGTTGATGCCAGTTATGATAGCAACTGAACAATCAGGGTGCCCATTCTGATCATAATGTTATGCCGGGATCAGTTTTGCTTTTCAAAATGTGGATGTATTTCCTTCCAAGTACGTCTCCTTATGTTGAAGCAAAATTAAAAGCAGTTAATCTTAAATCCACTTCATATTACAAAGGGACCCATTTCTGTCTGTGTCATTGTAGAGCCACATAGTCGAGGATTGTCTTTTCTTTATTAGATGTCTCAGAATATTCAACAATGCGGTTTCTATGAGGCGATGTAGTCGCAGTTATACAGTGCTGTGAATATTTTCCACTTTCCAAAGTTCTTTTTTTGTTGGCATGTTGAGATGTTCAGATCAAACAAATGTCATCAGACAAAGATAACCTGAGTAAATACAAAATGATAAATGATCATTTCATTTAAAACGGCAGAAAAGTCATAAGGGCTGTTTAAGGTCCTGATTCAGAATCTCACCTGAAGTCCATACTGTATCTAGGTCACTTCAAAACCTTTGTTCTGTTTCTTTTAAGTCATTCAGACATAGTCTTGCTGTGGTGCTTTGGGCATTTCCTTAAAGATGGTCAGGTAGATAGACCTGACCATCACCAGTCCCTGTTCCTAAAGCACCAAATCAGCTCCAGACCATCTCACTTCCACCATGTTTGACTGTCAGAATGACCTTCTCTTCCTAAAATTTGTTAGTTTTATGCCAATGTAACAGGATCTACATCTAAAAAGCAGATTTTGTCTCACCAGTCCACATTAATCATCTTCAGCTTAATCACAGGGTCAGCAGCCCAAGTAGCAAGACCCACATGTTCCTCCAACCAATTGGGTGTTCCCAGGCCAGTTGAGAGTCTGCAGACACCGCATCAATCCGCCCATCGATCTCTTGATCCATAACAAGACCCCGGAATACTTAAATTCCTTCACTTGGTGCTGGACCCGTTCCCCGACCCGGAGAAGGCACTCTTCAGTTTTCCAGCTCTTCCCAGCCGCTTCATACTTAACTCAAGCAAAAGCTGTGGATCACAACCTGATGAAGCCAATAGGGCCACATAAGGAACATGACTGGAAGACATGACGACATGTCTTCCAGCCATGGAAGACATAAGGAAGTCATGTTCCTTATGTCTTCCAGACATAAGGAACATGACTGGAAGACATGACGACATGTCAATGTGGTTGAGTCAAACTATCATGATTCGAAGATGAGAGCAATTGTTCTACCACACAATGCCAGATTGGTTTGGATAACTCCCTCATTTGAATGTAGTTGTCATTAAAAACCTCAATTTTGTACTCACTGAGGTTGTCTTTTTTCCAATAATGACATTTGTTTAATGATATGAAACATTTACATGTGCAAAAAAAAAAAAAAAAAAAAAACCTTTAAAAAATAGACATTTGAAAGGGTGCAAATACTTTTCCACAGCACTGCATGTCCCTTAAATCAAACCTCAAATTAAATAAAATGCCTTAATATGGGTAAATGGCAAGCAAATCTGGTGGTGAACTGAACCACTAGAGGGCGTGTGAAACCATGTTTTGAATCCTGAGTGCGTGTAAAACTTCCTTCACGGACCCGCTCAAAGGCAAACTGATAGTCGCAGCTTCAGATTTCCTTGATAGTGATAAATGGAAAGCTCTTCTCGTGGCGACTTTGTATGCCAATCCTCCGACCAAAATGTCAAAGTGAGCATCTTTAATCTGTTTATCTAGAAAGAAAAAGAAAAACAAAGCACCAGCAAAAAAAAAAAAAAAACACACAACCTTGCGTTGGCAGCTCCAATCAATCAGGCTCATGTTCAGAGAAATCACGGAATATAGGTTTACGGTTATGGCAGCAAACATCAATCTGTTGCTGACAGGGCCTTCAGTAGTCCCCCGGATGTCTTGTGTTTTCTGAATGGGATGTGCTTTGTTTTACCCTATTAGAGACAAACACACAAAAAATAAATAAATAAAATAAAACAGAGATCAACGAGAGCTAATGATGCCAAAATCAATTTCACACATGGTTAACTGCAGGAGAGTGGATTGGTGTGTGGAGGTTCTTGATCTGTCCATCAGCCCCGTGTGTTTCTCATCAACATCAGCACTCCTGTTGGACCAACCAATCGACCAAGAGCAACAACCACACATAGACGATACAGTTATTATTAGAGGCAGAACCAAGGTACAAATTGCATCATAAGTCCCGTCCATGTGACATGTCCGTCAGCAGACGTGCTCATCCGCCAACTGTTCAGTGAGACAACTGGTACCATGTCATTTTGGTTAGTCACTGGCCCAAAATGGAAGGTTTTATGCCATGCATGATAACTTTCTCATCCATAAGCAGAGCACACCTAACAATAACTCCCATCATATTCTCTTGTTGTGGTTTCTCAACTGCATTTTCTTGTGTATTTGCACCAACACACTACAGTCCATTTTCTTAGGCAGCTCAATGACTTCTCTACTTCACCTCCACCAGCCTATTACAGCAATATATGACCTGGGAGGACAATTTAGTGTCATCATGTTGCCTATTGCTATCAGGATAATGGTGTGTGTCCTTTAGCCACACAAGAATCAAATTACCGCCAAAGGACTCGAGCTTTTGAGATTCCACAAGGTTTCCATGAAGTGCCACAATGTGTCTTTTCACTGGATTTAATAACATCAGAGTTTCCTGTCTGACTCGGACATTAGTGTGAACACTGAGGTAGATCTATTTTCCTGGCGTTAGGTTTAAAGTAGGGCTGGACGTTATGGTTGAAAAACGTGTCAGGATACAAGCTTTTCATATCAGTCAATATCGATAATTGTTGTTTTTTGTTTTAAATATCTGAAATACTGCCAAACTGTGGCCTTAACTCTTTTATCCAGTTTTCACTTCACGTTTATTTTTAAGGAGTTATGAGGCACAGTGACGAAAAATTAAACTGCTGCTGCATGTTACTCAACAAGTTGCTGCTGGTTAACTAAAGAGTGAGTGAGTGAGTTGAAGCCACCAACCGTGCTTAGCTAGCCCTAAGCGTTAGAGCGGCTTAAGTCTTTCCTCCTTTGCCTACATCCCCCAGAATGCTGTGCGGTTCCGGATAGAAGTTCAGTGAAATTTCTGGAAAAATGTGTTAACTGCTGAACGTCTTTATTTAACCAAAGCTTTGGTTTGCTTTCCGTTGTATAGTCCACAAATAGCGTCTTCCTCACGGTCTTTTTCTTCTTCTCCATTCCCTCTCCTGTCTTGCGCCACCTATGGTCAGTGTTGATAATGTCTCTGTTGGTATTGATGGTACAGTATTCATATTAACGTGTCTGTTGCGGTATATGTGGTTATTGACTTATTGTCCAACCCCTAGGTTAAAGCGTGGAGATTTGATGAAGATCAGTCGTTGAGACATTACATTCACTATCTTATTTCCACAAGTGCAGATTTATGAATAAAGTAACCAAGGTCGAGTTTTAGCTATTAATAGCCACAGATGGCACAGATCCACCAGAGTATGCGAAGGTTTTAAAACGCACACATTTCCCATCTGTACCCTTCATGGGGTTTGAAGTCCACCAATTACAATTTGTCTCATTGGCATGGTTATAGTGTTGAAACTAAAAGAGGAGATCACGTTTTTTAAAACTACTGTTTTAAAACTAAAATAATGTCAGCAAAGGAGAAAATAGCAAGCGTGTCTCTCATAGGTCAGATTTAATACAGTAGAAGATTTTTCACAACATTGCAGGTGTATACTGCAGGTACACTGCAAAAACCCAAAATGTTGCCAAATATCAAATATCTTAGTGCACTTGAAATAAGACAGACTAACTTACAAGTCACTTTTCAGCAACATATAGGAGCTTAAGTCAATAATTCCTTAATATTGATGAAAAAGTACTAATTATAATTGAAATAATCTGTCAGTGGAGCAAAACTCTTTATGTTATACTCTAGGATAAAATGTATTGTTCCACTGGCAGGTTATTTCACTTATAACCGATATGTTTTCATCAATATAAATGAATTACTGAGTTAAAACAAACTCTTATTTCTTGCTGAAAAACTACTTGTAAATAAGTTTTGCCTTATTTCGAGTGTACTAAGTTGTTTGCTCTGGAAACTAGACCAAAAATGCTTTTTAACATTTTGTGTTTTTGCAGTGCAGACTATTAACCAATTGAAATGCAACGTAATCAGAAAGTAAGTCATTTGAACATTTTCTCTAAGTCTTTTGCACACATTGTGTTTCTAATGAAAGCTATCATACTGGAGTGAGAATCCCACACCAGCCCAGCATCTCTTCCACACCAAAAAGAGGAAATCATTTGTTTTATTTTCTCCCATGTTTAGTGAAGGCAACATTTAAACTCTGCATTACCATTTCACCTAAGAAAAACGAGGGATCTATTTTTGCATTTCTCATTTAAAATGGATGTGCCGGCGACAGCATGTGAATCTGGGTCATTGAGTGTTCAAGTGTTAACCTAAGTCAAACGGTTAATAAACGTGGCCTCGTTTGTGGCGGAGATGTTTAAGAAACGTGTCAAGTGACATTGAAGGGATAGAGGTTTGCTGAAGTCGTCATCACTAGTTGTGACGCAGTCTGCAGTAAACAGAGCCCTGCAAAAAACAGTAAATCTCACCAAAGCTCTAGGTTCTAGTGCAAATATCCCAGTACATTAAGAATAGGACAAACAAACTAACAAGAAACTTTTCAAGCAAGATGTAGGAGCTTGTTTTAAGTCAGTAATTTCTTAATACTCATGAGAAAGTGTTGGCTTCACTGGCAGATCTTTTCACTTATGTGTCAAACTCAAGGCCTGTGGTCCAAATCTGGCCCACCATAGCTTAAGTGGCCATCTAGATTCTAGACTAAACATTAAGTCTGCTTAAATGTTATATTTTCAATCAAATCAGTGCTTACTGCCAAATTATATCAATCAGTCCCTCCAGTTTCTTGAGAATTATCGTGGAAATTCACGCAAAATCAACAAATCCCTGCACTTTTTTTGCCCTAATTGGGAGTTTATTGCAGATTTTTCTGCCGACTCAGCTTTAATTGATGTTAGATTATAGTCCATGATCTATACAGCGAGTAATAAAAAGTTGCATTTACCATCATAAATAAGGACAAATATTTCCAAATAAGTACCACAAACACTTTGATTTTTATTGCAAAAAAAAAAAAAAAACACAAAAACAATCACAAAATCCTGGAGGGACTGAGCCCTGGAGGGACTCAATAATATTATTTAATTGTAGAAATTCATTGATATTTTAACAGTTTATGATCAGGTTTTAGCAATACATTCTGGCATAACCGACCCTTTAAGAGCATGCATGATCTTGATTCGGCCCAAAACAAAAATGAGTTTGACACCCCTGATTTATAACATGTTATAAGTTAAATAATCTGCTAGTGGAACGAGAACTCCTATTTCTTGCTGAGAAGTTACTTGTAAGTTAGTTTTGTCTTATTTCAAGTACTACGACATATGCAATAGAAGCTAGACCAAAAATACTTGCTAAGGTTTTGTATTTTTGTAGTTGAGTTCTCTGTTTAGCCTGCTGACTCAATCCAATAAACGGATGGATTCAACTTGATGTGGTCTGCGGTCCTGCTGGATATGAAACTCCCTCCGGTTTCCAAGTTTCTAAGTCAGAATTTTGTTTTAACCTTCCAGTCCTCTGAGGATTTCTTCAGCTTTCCTCAAACCTTCAGCAGCATAACATCTACCGCGTGTTGTAAGGGAACCAACACTGGTGATATAATCCTCACAAAACCTCACCTTGAAAAAACTGAATTATCCTTTCAATGAATGGAAAGCAAGGACACTGCCAAGTGTACGAGCTGCAGGAAAACAACGCGCTGCCGTCTAAGTGACCAACAGCTGCACTTAACATCTGGCTGCCGGCAGCGAGATGAAACCCCATCCAGGTGTCTGGGTTGACGACGCCCTTGAGCGGGTTCAGTAACACCGTTACTGTGTCTCAGAATCTTTCTGTGTCACACAGCAGATGATTTCCAGTGAAATGCATTAAAAACAGCAACATGGCTCCAGAAGAAACAGCAACTTACTTTTTTTGCCCCCACTATGATCTACTAGTAAATGTCTTTCCATTCTCTTGTTTTTGTTTGCTCATGTGGATTTTTTTTTAAACATTTTACATAATCAAAGTATGAATCTTGGCCAGACAGTAAAGAAGCTTAAACCCGACTACTGTAAGCACGTCTCCTCCGCTTCCTTCCTGATTTATCCCCACATTTCATCTTGTTTTTTTTTTCTCTCCGTATTGCTTAATCCATCTTGTGCAACACAGATACTCCACATGGAGGTTCGGCGCAAGAAGCTTTCGCCGCTCACCCATTCGTGACCGGCGCTCCTCTAAGCCTCGGTTTGAGGACTTTCTCATCAAATTTCTTCTTTTTAGCTCGACACTTGTTTTTTCCAGGGAGCATTTAAGACCAACGCGGATCTCTTTGTGCTCTCCGATTGATTTAATCCTTAAATCTACTGGCACAACAGTGCATCAGGTTTGTACATTAAATATAAATCTGTTTAGCCTAATAAATAAATATTTATATATATATACTTTTTTTTTTTTTTTACATTGTGGGAAAGGTTCAGTTCCGATTGATGACATATCCAAGCATCCCGAAAGGTACAGGGTACAAAATAGGAAAAGGACAAATCCCCACGCTTTCTCCAGGCTGAATGGATCACCAGGCGGTTGGAGACCTTTACAATCAGATGAGGCAATGTGAAGTAGAAAGAGGCCAGTGGAGCGCTCCAGTGTGCGCATGTTCTTTCTCACGCCGAGTTCGTTCTAATTATAACAATTTGTTTCCGAGCTTGTGGTCCTTCAGCAAATGCCTCGCAAACGCGTTCTCCGGGGTCCACTGTAGACGGACGAGCACATTGAACTGTCTGGTAAAAACCAGCAGTGTGTTGTTGTTGTATCCACGCCAGAGGAAATCACGATGAACCTCAACGCCAGAGCGAGATTTATCCCCCTTTGGCCACCATTGTGTCTTTCGACAGGTAGACAACCCAGTAGACCATATTGAACGCCCCAAAGGACACCGGGAACAGGATCCGGGCGTATTTGTCAATTTTGCTGGTCCCGCCCATGCCGGCGGCGGTCGGCTGTGAGCACGGCGTCTGCTTCGGCTCCAGCTTGTTGCCCATCATCTGGATGCGCTCCAGCTTGGGCCCAAGCAGGTGCTGCAGAGACGCGGGGCCGGCGTCCCGCCTGCCCGGCGTCCCCGCCATCACGTCTGGGGTGGACGTCGCGGGCCGAGGCGTGCCCTTCACCAGCTGCGCCGAGGACGAGGCCACGCTCAGCAAGCTCTCGGACTTGGGGCTGGAGCGGGAGAGGGTGGAGGAGCTGCCGTTGGCGCCGCCGGCAAGAGCTCTCAGCTGCCTTCCTCTTCCCAGCCCTGAGATGTTGGTGGTGGACTGGGCCCTCGGCTGGCCCGCCGGGTCTTGGTGAGAGACGTAATTCATCCGCTTCCTCAGGGAGCCGTTGGTGTCGGGAACTTGCTGCGAAGGATGAGAGAGAGTCACGTCAGTGGGACATTTTCAAGATGTTCTTCGTTTAGGTGGAGGCGAAATCATGAGGTAAAAACACTCTTAAGAAATACATGACATCTCTTCATTGGTCCAAAACACCCAGAAAAATATAAACAGATGAGAAATCTTGTAATCCTGTAACATAACGTTGTTTCTTTCTCCGTTGTTTACCCTTTGCATGATGCCTATCCCTTAACTCACTTGGACTTGGCTAACCAAAATCACACTTACTCCACCCAAAACACCTTGGCACGCTCTGAAACGCACCTCAACAGGCTTAGTGCAACCTCTGACTTTTTGGCTCCAGTCCTTGGCAGGTGTCTAGAGCACAGGGAACAAACTCCCAGCTCAATCGGAAACTCCATCAAGTGCTAATTTATCTGTTATTCTTTGTGTCTGGTGACATCCTAGGTTTTGACTGGCCGCTATAACACGATTGCTCCACTTGGGGCGCCGCTAACATCTTTTATCATCAAGTGTGTACGTCCCGCTCATACAGCTACCGTGATAATATTTTTATATAAGCTAAAATAAGAACCTACAAAGTGAATGGTTTCTAGAGCATGTGATGCTTTGTGCTTAACCGGCCTGGATTGTTTCAGTGAAAAGTGCATCAGGCAAACATCAGCCTGGTGCTATTGATCAGATTACATTCCCCCCCACCTCTCTCCTCCTCTGACACAGATGGTGGACGAAAGGCGCGTGCATCACAGATGTCACTTAACGAGGATTTCACTCATTTCACACAGGCTTAAGACAGAAAATAAGTAGCGCCTGCATCCGGGTGGTAATGCAGTGTAGCATCAAAGGAGCTTATCCTTCGAGAGTTGATGTTTTTTTTTTTTTCCCCAAGCGGGGAGAGAGTGATGCCGGTACTGAGGCATTTGCAAAAAATAATCCAACCCCCCAACCCCAACTATCCACTCTGAAAATTGAAAGGATCCGATATTATTATTGTGTCCAAAGCATGGCCGGGGATGGCTGCATGTGTGTGTTGGAGTGTAAAAGCCAAAAGCCTGAGAGCCTAAACCCATCAACGACCCCCAGGCCCGTGTGCCGGGCCTCGGACTAACGGGGCCTTCCTTCTCCTCTCTCCCTGTCGAGGAAACCAGCACTAATTCCCCCCGTCGCCCCGGCACAGGAGGCTCTCTGAAACCTATACAGATGTACCAGGGCTCCGTTGCCGTGGCAACCTGCTAATCCACTGAAGTGCCGTTGTCACTGTACCGCATTCAGGCACGATTACGCCACGCTGGAATTTGGACCGGAGGGGGCAACTTAAAGTGTTTAGTGTAAAACAGGCGTACTGTACGCGCTGCCGGGTTGTGTCAGCGTCACCAATCAGCTAACAGTAGATCTATACGGTTTAGTGTTACCGCCGCAGAGAGATTCACACACTGTATACACACACACACACACACGGGGAAATGAGCGCTCTTCTTCTAGCCTCCACAGCTGAATAAACTATAAAAACTGGGTTTTAAGAACACACACACTTGGTGTGTATTCAACATATTCAATATGTGTTGAATCTCTACAGTAGCTCCCAGAACCATGCTCATTGGTTCTGATTCACCTGACATGTCAGCTCCCACGCTGCTCATGCACTCTGCCTCGTAAAAGTAATCACACCCCTTGAACTTAAAGGGCCGGTATCATATGTTTTCCAGTAGCATAGTGCCATTTTACACCACAGCCAAGGAGCTATGTTACCTTCAGTCAAAATGTTGTTCACATCAAATATGACTTAAAACCAATTCAAATTTGTAACTTAACGCCTCTGTCTCTTTAAGAAGCTCCTGCTCTTTCTGAAGCTCTACCTTCAGGAAGTCATCACAACATGGCTCCTCTATTAACCTTTTAGCAACGTTTTTACCAGCGTTTCACTGAGAAGTAGCTCCTATAATGAGCTCAGCTGATGCTCAGTTCCACCAGGTGTTTGCTAATTGCTGCTGGCTAGTCTGAAGGAGCTGAGTGGGGGAGGCCTACTCAGTGAGGCGGAAGCTTCAAAGATTGGAAACTGGAGCTTCACTTTAAGGTGGAGCTAGGTCCACCCTGGCGTTTTTTACAGATGAATGGTTGCCATGGAGATTAAAGGATTTCTCAAACACGCATGAAATAATCTAAGCAACATTCCAGGTCTGTTGTTGATGAGGGAATAACATTATAGCATCATGTAAAGTCAATTATGCATATTAATGCCCCTTTAATCATAAACTTGAACACAAAAATTAGGATTTCAAGTTTGATCAACACAAATTAGCACATACTTGTGGAATGAAATAAAATTTAGCTTGGCCAAAATGAAATCTGAAAGCTGCGGTGTACATTTGTCACCAAATGATACTCCAAAGTAATACCTGATACCGTCAAATAAACTAAACATTGCTGAATAAACTTTAAAATCGATCCATAAACGGCTCCATCCATTGTTACTCCGGTAAACATCGCGCTGCTGTGTGACGACAACGTTCTTCTTCTGCGCATGCAAGTCGCTTTGGGGTTAAAAACCATTATAAACCATTCAACCCCAAGTCTCACTGGGGTCACATTTAATTAGCACAATGAACAACCATACTAAAGCAAAAACTAAAACAAAAAACAAAAAAAACAAAAAAACCTGCTGTGTGAACACAGCCACAGATTCAGAGAAAATGACGTCCTTCTGGAATCAGAACTTGCTCGATTCAGCTGCAAAATCCTCCACACACACGCACGCACGCACGTACACGCACACACAAGGGCAAGGCTAATTATTCTCAAGCACACACTCTTCACGTCAGTCAAGGGTCTAGGCTAAATGCCAGATACGGAGAGCCCATCTGATGGGGTATGCTGCCCGAGAGCCCCTTGAGGTAAAAATGCGATCAGATTATTGAGCCAGTCTGAGAGGTGCAGAGGGAAAATAAGAAAAGAAAAAACAAACACAAACACACACCACCTCACCTGCTGCACTTCTTCTGTGTCCTTCACCTTGACAGGCGTGCTTTGGGGCACTGGGGGACACTTGCCTGGCTTCCTCTTGGCCCTCTCAATCTGTGCGTTGGTGAAATAGTTGACGGCAGCGAACTCGATGAGGGCAGAGAAGACGAAGGCGAAGCAGACGGCAATGAACCAGTCCATGGCAGTTGCGTATGAGACCTTGGGGAGAGAGTGGCGGGCGCTGATGCTGAGTGTTGTCATGGTCAGGACGGTGGTGATGCCTTAAAAAATAAAATGAGTAAAGGAAATTAAACGAGTCACACCAATATCTGCATTTTTTTCCCTAAACAAGCATTTCTTTACCCTAACACTAGAAGGAAATTTGGTACAGAGAACAAACAAGATCGTTAAAACCGAGGATGGCCCTACATTTAGGTCGTATTTTAAGGCAAAGGTGGACTATAGAACTATATAGCAACATTGTCATGAAAACTCTATATAGTACATGATGCGTACATAGTATTGGTACAGCACAACTGAAAACTAGGGGTGCACAGATTGCAGTTTTCTTTAAAATGTCTGTCGATTCCAATTTTGACCGACACCGATTTAAAAAAAAAAAAAAAAAAAAATCAAAAGTCTGTAAATATAGTCAAAATTGCTACTTTGGCGATGGTGATTTTTGTTGGAAGAAAAACATTAAGTAGGTTCCAAATTATAAACGCTACAAACTTTACAAGTTTATGTAATCTCTTAAACATATTTCTAATTTCGTTCATCTTTCTATAATTGGTCATGAAGCTCTAGCTTAAACGTTGCTGTCGTAACATTGCTTCACGGTTGTTTGTGGCGGCGTTACGTTGCAGTTTGAATCCATGCAATGTTTTTTAAAGCTAACACTACCAAACCATTAGATTCATTCAAATGTTTTTCTGTTACAAGGTGAATTTCTGGTAATTTATTTCTGTTTGCTGCTTTCATAATGTCACTGATTACCAGCTGCGACCAAATTTCTTTTTTCTTTTGCATTGTTCATTTTCTTTAAAGCGACCTTTGGAGTTACCCCCTGTATTTAATGTGTTAGTTCGCAGGTCAGTTAGTTGTGAAGATGAGTTTGTAAATTAGATTAATAATCTTACTCCTGTTTTGTTTTTTGTTTAGGTTTTGTGGTTTGTTCTGACCTATTTTCTTCAACTAGCGAAGTGCAGATGTGTTTCCAGTTCGGACTAAAACTTGTCAGATTTTGTCTACTGGGAGGTTAAGATGTCTGAAATCCAAAACGTCAGAAAATAAAATCCACCAAGAAGAAAATTCCTCATCGCCTTCTTTGGTACTTTTGACTGTGCTGCCTCTCAGTTTGTATTCAGGTCCTCTGAACGTGCACATATCTATATAACCTAGACGTCAGGTTCTCACTAAATCCATAAAAACACAAACACACTGAACCCAATTAAATTAATGAAGAAGCACATTGCTTTCAGAGTGTGTGCTGTTCTCTCTCTTTCTGGCTGTGGAAACTGCAGCTTCCCTACAAATGGACTCCCCTCCCCCCCTCCAAAATAACACATTAAAAATTGGAATAAAAAAAAAACAACAAAAAAACAAAAACAACAAGTGTTAAATAGCCCATGCATGCACAGTAATGTTGCTCTCATCTGCATCTTTCATTAACAGACTGCAGAGTGATAATGAACCATTTTGCTCTCTATAATGTGGAACGTGCACAAAAAAGGACTGTAGTGCTTTTCTCAGCATGAAGGGTCTTTTTTCGGTGCTTTTCGGGGACCTAAATGTTAGCAGATCTGAACCATGTGTGCACATCCAGCAGATTGAGGGTAATTTAAGCATTTTAGAGGATGCAGTGACGGCAATATTTAACTGGCAACGCTGGTGAAGCTGCGTAGAAAGACTTGAATTCACCTCAGATTATTCTTAAAACAGATTTAAACTTTAATTAGACACAGCGAGAAAAAGCAGGAGACTGAGGAGGGATGTTTGTGTCTGGTAAACCATTTCTTATTTCTTTGTCTATCTGAACATATGCTTACTATCATTATTCTGTTGAAACGCCATGACAACCATGTTTTTTTTATTATTATTTTACTGCAGAACTGGTAAGCCAGCTGCAGCACACCAAATGCTTTGCTATTTCAAATAAATCACAAAACTGCGAACTATAAAAAGTTTCCAAGGTCGCAGAGTGTCACAGATCCTCCGCCACACTGAACCATAGGAACAAGGCTGTTTTCCATTTCATCCATTTCTTTTACACAAGACCCACCAAAAGTGTTAGTTACTAAAAACACACAGCTTCAGCTCACATTTGGCTAACTCTATATGTTTGTGATGGTAGGACATCACAAGGCTTTTTTATTCTTTCACATCACTCCCAAATATTGGTTTAATGTGAAAATGCTCATATAACGGTTGCTATGGAAACCTTGCAGGACCTGTATGCTCATTGGTGTGTGTTTGAGATTTATTTTTTACCTTTCCAAGTTTATTTGTGTGGCACATTTCAGCAACAAAGCAGTTCAAAGTAATCACCTTAGAAATATAACATAATTATGACACAAGCAATAAACATTACATTTTGTCAAACACACACATCAAATTTGTTGATCAGTATTCGACTTACTATTAATCAAAGGTAACTCTAAACCAGTGGGTTTTTAGCCTTGATCTAAAAGGAACTCGTTGTTTCGGCAGTTTTGCGGTTTTCTGGAGGTTTGTTCCAGATCAGAAGAGCGTAGAATCTGAAATCTGTTTGGTTCTGGGTCCAGCCATCCTGCTCTCTTTGCATAGCAGCAATATAAAAGTAGGTCCACGTCCAGCCCGTGAAGCCGGCCAAAACCGGGAAACTTGGTCCGGTTTTGAATCCAAAGCAGCTCTGACTCAACAAGATGTGGATTCAGTTTGACCTCTGAAGGTCTGACACTGCACCTGGCGACAGGCCACCATGGCAGATCCTCTCTTTTCTGCTTCCCAAAGCAAAAGTTAACTTTTTGTTTTTGTTTTTTTAAAAAGTCACAGGGCAAAATGAAGACGCCTACAGAATCAGACATTGTTCAATAAAGTCAGTCACCGATGACTGGAGGAAACAAACGTCAACAGTCACATTGCATGAACAGAAAAACTACGAGTTCCTCTGTTCTAGATGCAACAACAGTCACAGCTGCTATTCGTAAAGAATGCAGCTAACGATTAGTTTAGTAATCGATTGTTCTATTGATTATTCTGACCATTAATACAGATTATACAGATTTTTTTATTTTACCACTTAAACATTTTTATATAAACTCCCTAATTTTTTAAATAAGGAAATTAACATTATTGCATTTTAGGCTATATTATTGCCTAAAATGCAATAATATGGAATTCCTTTAATGAATATGAACCAGGTGAAGCTAAAACTAGCCAAATTGAGTTTTAGGTTAAACTTATACTTATAAACTAAATGCATATTTTTGCACAGTTTTGGCTTAATTAAGGCTCTGAATATGTTGGGATTTAAATTTACTGATTATTAAATTAGTTGACGATTATTTCAATAATTGATGTGACATGATTAATAGTTCCAGTCCTGGTAAATGGACTGAACTTTTACGGCACTTTCCCAATCATTTTGACCACTCAAAGTGCTTCACACAAGAGTCACATTCACCCATTCACCCTCTCAAACACAATACGCAGATTGGTAGGCAACTTGGGGTTAAGTCTCCTTGTCACATTGACGAAGCTGGAATTGAACCTACAACCTTCCGATCACAAGACGCCTAGGCTACCCACAGAGACACAGTCGCCTCTAACAAAGGAGGAGGTTCGAAAGACCAAAGAGAATATCTCCTAAAATCTTCTGACACATCAACACTGAGGATTACTAAAAGAACACCGTACCGATGGCGGTGGCAGAGAGCATCACGCTCTGGGCTCACTTTTCTGAAGACGATACTAAGGTTTTTGTGAAAATGGCTAAAAGTGTCAACAGTTCCAAACGGCGCTAAGCTAAGAGACAAACTTTCCAGTCTCTGCTAGAAACAATGACGATGAGGGATGGGATTGAATCTTTCTGAATCGCCAACAGTTCGACAAACTAATGGGTTCACGGGCGCTTGGGAAGTTTTGGATCGGACTAGCCAGAGTCCAGAGCTAAATTTGACGAGAGAATTTGTGGGTGGGTGTGCTTCAAAGGGGCAGCAGGCCAGAGACGTCTTCACAGTCTCATAGATTTGGAGCACCTTTGCAGGGTAGAGTGGGTAAAAACCGTCAAACTGAGACACGGCATACTCCATCGACCTTAACCAAAGAAGATTGATTTGCAGAGACTGACGAGCCTTTTTTTTTTAACAACTTCTTCTTCTAATAACTTTAGTTGCTTTTCAGCCGAATTGGACTGAAATAAAGGTCACATTACATGTAGAAACATTTTGAAGCGATTTATATTCTCATCTTTTAAGGTCACAATAACCAGGACTCATCATGAGATACTTCTTCACCTCACCAATGCTACATTACTTCAGATGCGTCTGCAAATCGTGAATCCATCCCTTACTCCACCCTAAACATGACCCCTGACCTTCTCTGCTTCAAAATTAAATGAAGTGAGTCTACCAAACTTGAATTCCTCAGTTTGGAAATCTCCGTTTCCTACTGATTTAAGACTTCTGAGGACTTGGTATCATTTTCCCGACAGTACAAAAAGATCCAATTCACATCCCAGATTGTCATTTGATGCTACTTGCTAATCAGAATCGGTTATTATCATGCTAAGTAACTGAATCATATGTCTAAATCCAAAATGTATTTCCTCCAGTGGGTGAGTCAACCGTGGCTGACAAGGCTAAATACCATAATCGTTAAAGTAAAGGAGCGACAAATGAAAGGCTTTGTGGCGTCTGTGCAGCTCTCTTATATTGACTAGGATTATTTCTGCTAGCATGCAAACTCTGCCTCCAAATGCTATTCTTGTATCAAAAGACCCAACGCCACCAGCTTAAGAGTTGAATAAACCATATCTCTTGTGCTCCATCGTCTTTATCTGAGACTCTTTGCTCCCACAGCGGAAGCAAAGGTGGAAAGTAAAGGGGTGTTTATACGTCACAGAGCCAGAGGACACGTCGACCGAGCCTCATGTTGCCCACACATCATGGATGTTTGTTAGAGAGTCGTCACTGCTCCATTGAGAAGAAAGGCCCCACCGAACGAAAAGACAAGGTCGTGTGTGTAGATCGTCGCTCGTCCTTGGGATTATTAACAAACAGCAATAATGTAATTTGGAGAAAATCCCCTTTGGTCGCAGGAACAGGAACAGGAACGGGACGCTCTTTAAAGACCTTGCGCTCTGTAATGGCACTCCGTCTGTTGCCCAGACGTGACTGCCATATAATTACCTGTCAGTCAAAAGCTGGCGGCTGACATTGACAGGTGACCTGCGGCTAAAGTGAACACGCAGAGAAAATTAGCTCGAAATGTTGCAGGGAGCTTGAAAACTTCAAAAGAGACCCACTGGTTAAGTAAGAGCGCTAATGGAAAATCCCATTTGCTGTGAAAGTGGTGTTCTGTTTGGGTAATTAATTCAGTGTGCAAGATTTACTGCCGGAAATGGCAATTAGCTTAGCTTGTTCTAATGGCTACGGACACAAGTTGTTCAAAACAAATCAACAACAGGGTCTGCACAGCATACGTCAGGGTTTCATCCAGATAAACAAACTGGTTTGACTGGTCACAGTAGATTATCAATACGTCATGAAAGAGACTCAGGTTCATTTGCTGGGTTTGCACTTCGACTAAGGAGACAGAGAAATACATCTTTACAACATGTGGCTAAGGAGGGAGGCTCGCGATTTATGTCAGAAAGGACAGATAAGAACACAACCTGAACGATTAATCATGATGAGTTGATTATTCAAATAGTCGGCAACTAAGTTAGTAATTGATTAATCATTAACCAGAGAGTATAAAAAAAATCATGAATTTTGCACTTAAGATAATAAAAAAAAACTTTGTAAGTATGCGTTACCCAGAACTCTTCAAGAGGCAGTTTTACTTTCACCTGGTTCAAATGATTTAAACAAAATGCCGTCCATCCAAACTGACAGCATGAGTTACTTTGTGAAAAAAAGTGAGAAGATATTTTCAATGTTTAGATATTTAAAGGCGGCTGATAAAAAATGGACACCGTCCTTCATATTTCACCTGTGAAAACGTCTGAGGATCCTTTTTCATCCACATCACAGTTATGTGCAACTTTATGTCAGTCTATCACACAAAATCCCAGTGAAATGCATTGAGGTTTGTGGTTATAACGTGACAAACCGTGAAAAACACAAGAAGCTGCCTCCCGTTTCCCCATCCTGGAAATGGGTCACAGAGGCAGGTAGTTAAACACACTGCAGGTGCAGGGCAGAAGGGGACGGATCTGAACGCCGGCCACCCGTTCATCCCAAACAAACACATGGACACGTTCAAAACACCTAAACCAACAGCAGAAACCTCTCCAACCCCGCTCCCGCCTCAGAGCCTCGGATGACGCAATGTTAGCCGCTGTGATGCTCCGTCATGCCGAACGCTTTGGGGAAAGGAAGCAGAGGCACTGACATATATGTTGACGACTGCAGGAAAGCGGCCCTAATCCCCCCGGGGTTTTATTAAACCACGCAACAACCAAGACACATTTCAACTTAGGGACACAATATCTTTTTACTCAGCAAACAAGCTTGTTATATATATATATTGGTTTCAGCGATGTGTAAGTGTTTCTAAAGGAAAAAGTGACCTCAAGCCGAGTCCTAGAGTGCATTTCTTGGACGACAGCCAAACGTTTACAGATGAATCACGATCGCCGATGCTTTAAGCTGGATGAGACGTCTGCAACCAAACTTGTCTTTGAACAAAACATGGAAATACCATCGACGCAGCAGTTTGAGGTTCAATTCTCCAAACCTTCTGACTCCTGTTGGATGTCTTTCCCCATTTCTCTCACTCTCTCTGCAAATTTGCTTTCTGACTACAAAAAAACTTAAATGAGAATCTGAGAGCAGCTTACGTCAACGAAGAAAACAGAAAGGAACAGTCAATCTGGACGTCATGACCTGACATGTAAAAATACAGCTCTGGAAAAAATTAAGAGAGCTGTTCAAATGATCAGTTTCTCTGATTTTACTCTTTATAGGTAAATGTTTGAGTAAAATGAACTTTGCTCTGTTATTCTATGAACTACTGACAACATGTTTCTGAAATTCCAAGCAAAAATTTGGTATTTATTTGCAGAAAATGAGAAATGGTCAAAATAAGGAAAAAGATGCAGCGCTTCCAGACCTCAAAGAAAACAAATTCAGATTTATTTAGAAGCAACAAAAATGTTTTAACTCAGAGTTCAGAAATCAACATTTGGTGGAATAACCATGAGTTCAGTGCACTTTGACCTCATTTTGCAGATGTGAATTTACTTCAGAGTGTTTTTAAGGTGAACTATGAACATGAGTTCATTCAATTATAGTAACTATAAAAACATTTTTATGATGCCTGACTTCTAAGTGTATTAATTTTAAAATTGATGGACTAAAAACGAGTTCAGCGCACATAAAAAGTCCGATATGCCTATTTCTAAAAGCTGCAGTGTTTTCCGTTACACTCTCATACAAGTATGTTGTCATTCGTTTGTTTATTTTCACTTTTTGTGTGAAACTTTACATCTGTTGCTGCTGCACCTGAATTTTTCCCCTTTGCGGGACAACAGCAGCGGTGGTTAAACGGTGCGCTACGTACCAAAAACGGTCCGCGCCGGGACCGACTCCTTGTTTATCCAGAAGGACACTTGAGAGAGGATCACTGTCATTATGCAGGGGATGTACGTCTGAATCATGAAGTAGCCCATCTTCCGCTTCAAGTGGAAGTAGACAGTCATCACCACATATTCACCTGGATCAACAGAAAACCGATCAGTGAAAGACAGCCGTCGCTCTGCTTCACGCCTCGCTTCGTCTCCCGTCTATTCTCAGTCAAATCTACGCCCGTCACCCGTCCTGCAAAACACAACCCAGGAAAAAAAAAACAAACTGAAATCTGTTTTTGGATCCATCAGTTTTTCGGGTGAACCAGTTGGCCTGTGAAATGACTCAATCCGTGATGTTTACTTCATGAGGCTGCTGCTGTGTGCTAGTCATGCTTCAGCTGACAGACTGTCGTGTTTGTGCAAGTGTCAAGGCTCCAAAAATCCCTCCGATATCGCCGGCGGAGCCGCATTCAGACCATATATATAAACTCAGCGCTGTGTGCTTTTCACTCAGATTTCAAGGGTGAATTTAAGAACTCTTTTTTCTTTTTCTATTTTAATAGATTTCATGCAAAATGACTCGGGGGTGTGGAGGGTTAAAAAAACAACAACATAATGCAGCTACCGTTATAGCAAAAATAAATACAAACGTTGACAGGACCTCTGCGGCTCACCTGTGATTGATTTAATGGTCTCGCTGGAAACCGTCTGGCCGATGAGATCATACTGGACGAGGCTGGAGGACTCGGGAGGGACCTCCACCGAATGCTGAGGCCCTTTGGTCCAAGTGTAGATCATCTCCGTTTTGGGATAGGCATCTGAAGACAGACAGGCGGAACGAATGAGATGTGAAATAAAAGAAAAGTAAATTGAGAGAGAGAGAGAAACTTATAGCTGTCTGCTTTTAAGCCTCTGACACCACAGGTAGACTCTGATTTTATGAGCCTGTGTCAGAGTCCCATCTAAAACCCATTATAAATCTAAAGCAATCTATTTTTCCAAGTATGTATTTATTTTTATCTTGGTCCAACAAAAAAAAAAAAGCTGCATTTTTCTGCTGACATAGAAACAAAAAAGACAGTCAATGTTTCTATAACGAGTTGTGACTGTGCTGAAATAATCCATGAGGCTGGGTTTGAAGTGGAGCAGATTACTGCTGAGTTTTCTTTTTCTTTTCTTTTTTTATTACAAGTGTCACATTTGCTGCTTTTTTCACCTTAATTCCAAACAGTCAAACATTTCTCTGGCATTTCCAAACCGTAGCTTGTTCATACTCTGCGCTTTCTGCCATCTGTGATAAAAAAAACAACAACAAAGAAACTGAGGACATTTCTTTTAAGTGTAATCCTGCTTAATAAAAATCCTAATGAGTCAAAACTGAAATTGCTAGACTGCATTTTATAAAAATCTTTAAATCTGAGTCGGCCACCCTGCAAAAATACAAAATCTTACCAGGTGTTTTTGGTCTAGTTTCTGCTACATCTTAGTACGCTTGAAATAAGACAAAACTAACTTTACAGCAAGACATAGGAGCTTGATCTGAGTCAATAAATCCTTAATATTGGTGAAAAAGTACAATTTCCACGAGTATATTATTTTACTTAGAACATGGCATTTTTTCCATGTTATGAGTGAAATAATGTGCCAGTGGAAATTGTACTTTTTCATCAATATTAAGGATGTATTGACTCAAAACAAGCTTACTTATGAGTTAGTTTGGTCTTCAGAAACTTGCTCTAGAAACCAGACCAAAAGCACTTGGTAGGATTTTGTGTTTTTGCAGCAAATGCCTGACTGGTGACTCTAAAATAAATTCTCACAAGCTCTCTTCACTTTAACATTTGGTTCTCCTCCCTATTAGCCATGTGTAGTCAGTACCAGTCTGCTCTGTGTGCCTTGGACCGTGAGTGAGTCCTCCGTCTTTTGCAAGCGCCAGTTTACAAAGTAAAATTGATCTCAGCAAGACTGAGCCTGAAAAAAAATGCAGATTTCTAAATACACAGACTATCGGTAAAATCAGTTGTATTATCAAACTACATTGTTTGTTTTAGACATCAACTGTATATGTTGTTTAATTTGGTATTGTATGCTTATAAGTAATCATCAATATTTCCTATCAATCTAACTTTAAATTAATTATGCAACATCCACTTAGGGGCCTTCATGTGTGTCTCAATTATTAACTGAAGTGTTTTCCAAGCATTTATTTTTCACTGGAGAGCTCCTTAAAGAGGGGAGGCCACAAAAGGTTATTGCTGAAACTGTTGGTTGTGTCCAAGTACAACAATAGAAAGTTGAGTGGAAGGAAAAGAGGTGCTCAAGCAACAGGGATAAAGCACCTCAACAGTACCACATGATGATCATCTCTGTGCCACGCTGCGCTGATGCAAGAATTCATAAAAGAGGAGCTTAGGTCAAGTACTGAGTGAATATATAGTAAAAATCCATCAGTAGGTCAACATTTCTGTTTTGGGGTCCTGATGAGCCATCAGTCATAATCATCAAAATCCTGGGTCTCTGCAGGTGCCACCAACTCAAATTTAAGGCCTTCTTTTAAAAACCTTTTTTAAGACCAATATGAATTAAATTTAAGACCTGTATCGTGATAGAAATGTACAAAAGAAAATTACATATTTTATATGGTCAGAATGCAAATAACATCATGTGAGTCGGCAACAAAAGTGAGTCGGTGGCAAAGACGTGCGTCTTTCCAGTTAACTGGAGATAAATTTGCACTTTTTGATAGACAAAAAAAGGCTAGTTAGCCAGCTAGCAAGGGTAATTTAGCAGCTAGTTAGCAGAGGGCTTATCTACCTTCCAGTGATTGATGCATAAAAGCTAGCTAGCTGGGTAGCAGGGGTATATTAGCAGCTAGTTAGTGATAGTCTCAACTATCTCCCAACAACAGATGCAAAAACGTTAGCTAGCTGCTAGCTAGCAGGGGTATATTAGCAGCTAGTAACTAGCTGCTAGTTAGTAGTAGAGTCATCTGCCTCGAGTGAAAGGCAGTGAAGATGTCTGTGTGCAACTCCAACGTTTGCCTGAAAGAAAAGTCCTGCGAGAAAAATAAACTAGAATGTATGAGATTAAATAGTTTGTCCACGACAAAATACAATACCTGTGATTAATGTGTTACATTTTAAAACGAGTTTAAAGACATTTTAAGGCCTTAATTTTACATGAATTTTAAGCTTTCTAAGGATGCGTGGACGCCCTGAAATTAACAGAAACACGTGCTTGGAGTAGAGGTTTTAGGCTATTCTACGTTATTCGGATGCACCTGCCTCGGTGCGAATATGGAGGTTTTCTTATTTGCTCTTGTTGAGTTCGTCCTGTCTCGTTTCTCCTCTCTCGCATACGAGCGAGGTTGACCGGTCTGTGCGCGCACAGCTATATAGCAGTTGTCTCTGCCTGCCACTCCCGGTGGGACCCCACATCGGTGGGACACCAACTGTTCTGCCAAATGAAATGACTCTGGTGTGTCATGGAGTGGAACGCCGTGCCTGTGCACGCAAGCCCAGATGGAGAAGCAGAAAAGAAGACGGGGAAGAGAGAGGTACGAAGTGGTGGGGGGGAGGTGGTACAGAGAGAGAGATGTAGGATGATGGAGGGGAAAAAGTGAAGGAGAGGCAGACAGCGAGAAAATGAGCTCACACACAGCGGCTATGGAAAATAGCTGCATAGGTCTGTGCCGTCCCGAGGCGGAGGAAGGGACTCTGACCTTTCCTCTGCTCGGGGCCTCTGCAGATTCACGGTCGCTTCCTCCTTCTCACCGGAGGCAGGCGGCAGCAGAGCGGGATGAGCGGGACGGCGGAGGGAGGAGGAGAGGGGGACGACGAGAACTGAGAAGATGGGAGTACGTCCTCCGCAATGTCACCGCGCCGGGTAATTGACGGCGGGTGTAAAATGCGTCTCCTTTCTCTCGTAATCTTCAAATCGCTGCGCTCGCCTGATAAGGCGGAGCCGCTCCGCGCAAGACGCGTCTTTGTTTCCGTTGTTTCTGCTGACCACGAGGCTCGGCGTAAACACGGATGCTGAGTTAGGGCTTCGTCGCTCGCAACAAAGAATGAAACATGTCGTCATGCGGTTACAGCGCTCGGCCGCCTCGCGTTTGGCTCCGCAGCAAATCCTTTTCAGCACAGAGTCCAAGAAATGAAGTCATGCGACTTTCTCGACTTGAACTTTTCCACGTTTTATCGCTTTAAAGACTTAAATGTTTTTATCAAGGGTGCGTCGGTTGCAGTTTTCTGGCCGATCGCCGATGTTTAAAAAGCCTGACCTCTCCGATTTTGGTCAATACTAATTGGTAGATACAACAAAAAAGTTGCTGAGTTGACAACAGTGGTGTGTTAACTAATTGCTAACTGCGAGGCTAACAGTCAAACTTCTCTCACAGCAGAGCAAAACAGGACAGTGGTCGATTTTTAGACTTTTGCCGAGGTAGGATCAGCGAAAAGGTCAGGTGTAAGTATCGGCAGATCATCGATCTCCCAAAATTAAGGAAATCCGGGCCGATTTATTGGTACAACCCTAATTTTTACCACAGAGACATAATTAATAATTGCAAAATGGAAGGGTAATGATGCATGGTTTTCAAAATATTTCAAACAATTTTTGTAGGTTTGATGTTAGTGTTACATTTGCAGAAATTCTGCAAATGTAATATTTGCAGTCTAGGTTTTGTCTCTAAGTTTGTAGCAAACTTTGAGACAGCTGACAAAATAACTGGGTGAACTATCCTGAGTCCAGAGCTCACTCCCAGACTGACACCTGCCCACTTGCCATGTGTCTTTTGCTCATGTGGCTGCCATTTCTCGCCTCCCCTCCCTTTTAATGTAAAGCACAGAGTCTCCAGAGAAAGAAGACCAGGAGACACTGAACAGAAAATGGAGATGGAAGAAGGCCAACAGAGACGGCAGCCACATTGTCTCAGATGGTTCAAATGCATCAGTAAGCACATCGCAATAAGCAATTAAGCAATTAATCGCATGATATATTAAAATGAGCTGGATCATTTGATTAATATTAGTTAAAATGAGACATCATAATCTGTTTGATGTATGTTTTTTTTAAGTGGTTTTTATTTCCATTTTATTTTTTGTGTTTGGTTGTCGTGTTTCATTTTTGGATAATTAAAATGCCTTCCAGTTGAAGTGTATCAAGTGTTTTTAATAAATTAAAGTTTATTGACCTCTGAGAGGGCGAACTTCCATTATTATGCCATTGCCAATATATTACTTGAAAATAGCTTCAAGACGACAATATTATCGTTTATCGCGATAAATACTGGGACAGTTTATCGACCGGCAAAATGTATCACAACAGGCCAACACATCGATTGTTCTCAGTCAAATATAATATCTTTAGCTCGCCTGACATTTTGTTGTGATTCTGCAGGTTAACATTAAAATACACCCCAAAACGTTGAACAAAACAAATCTGTGAAGCATACGGTGGCTGTAGTAGCAGATAGACTGAGAGACGTGTCTGAAAAAGTCTCTTGGCAGAAACTAAAACCACTATTAAACGTTCATATTTCAGCACAAACCCAGCCAGTGATGATCTGCCTGCTTTCGAAACAGGGTTTGCCATTTCACTGTTGCTGCTCGGTGTTTGGAAGACACATTGCACATTATTTCATCAGGTAAACGCAAATAAGCACCAAAGCACTCACAGCTTCCAAACTTGAGGGGACAGGCGTGCCCGTCCATGGGGAAATCCACCAGCTTCATGGGACACTCGGCGCTAATGGTCAACCTGCAGCAGAGGAACGGTTAAAGTTAGGACCAAGATCAGTTTTACATGTCTGCAGCAGAAAACACGAGATCTAAAAACATAATGGGTTGAATTTCTAAATATATTTGCTACTGTTAATCAGAAACCTTTATTAATTATTATTATTATTATTGTCAGTACATCGAAAGTGAAAACTACACTCCATCATTCCCCTTTAAAAGAAATAGCTTTGGCTTTGGGTTTTGTTTTGGGAAAAAAACATTTAGTCACCCCAGAATGGTTGCCATGGGAGATTCAAAGCTTCCTTAAACATACATGAAAGAATCAACACAACACTCGAGGTACATGAGTGAAACTCTCATTTTTAGGTCCTCTGGATACTGTAAGGCACTTTTGATAGTAGAGAAAAGTTTTTTTGTTTTTTACAGTGTCTGCATGGTGTCTTAAGGGTACACAAATCAAGGAAAGCTTTCAGCTCGTTAATTTCCTATTTTGGCCCATGTGTTGCCGAGTTGAAAAAGGCGACGTTTTGGACTGTGCCAAACGTTTGGCATCTGAACCGCCTCTGAGCAGCTTTCTGCTGTTTACACCGAGAACCTTGGTTGGATTCCACACTAGATCCCTCTTATTACTTTATAGCAAACACAGTCTGTCATCTCGCCTTTTCTAGCAAAACAAAAAAAGGATAAAAAAATGCAGAAATATAGGAATGTACAATATGTGAGGTGTCTGCAACGTAATCGCAAGCCAACGTTTTTGAAAGTTATGAAATGAGATGCAGAGCAGCAGGCTGTTGATAAGATGGAGACACAGTTAAGGCTTTTTTTTTTTTACCTCATGGTGTAAAGGATGGTGCCGTTCTTCATGATGCGGAAGAGCTTGTTGGGCGCAGTAATGTTGTGGGCAACTGACCGCTTGCCGTTCCTGAAAAAAGTGTCCGGTGTCCAGACCTTGGTCACCATCAGGTTGTTAAGTCTCAGTATCTCCACTGGGCCCTCGTACATCAATCTCCGATCAACCCAGGTCTGCCGAAAGAATACGTCCATGGTGTATTCCTAATGGAGGGAAAACCGACATGTTACAAAAACAAGGATGGATTTATCTGGATAAGAATTAGCAGTGTGAATTATTTTGTTTTTTACAAAATATCAAATGCAGTAATGTTCCGGTTGAACAAGTAAATAATGCAGTACAACGACTGCACAACGTTAAGAAAACTTGATGCGTGACAAAATTGGTGAATGTCGCGATAACAGTATTATTTAAGATAAGGGTTGTCAAAATAATAGATTTTTCGATGTTATCTAACAATTCAAAGACGTTCACTTTTGTCAAACTGACCCATTCACATTTTTTCCAAATTGTCACTTCTGTCAAAATTTAAAACCTTCCGTGGATGTTTTAAAATTTGCTAACATGGGTGAGTATACGCAAAACAACTTTAAAAAAAATGAGCGCTCTTTATCCAACAAAGCAAACACAAAAGCTTTGTTAGAGGTACTTTCCCTAAAAGGCAGACAAAAAAACCAAACGCAGAACTGCACTAGCATGTTAATGAAAAGATAATGAAAAAGAAGTACAAAAATCACAAAGAGTCAAGGCAAAAAACACAAACCAAAAATTCATAGAAGGAGCCTAGCAGGCAGACAAGAGGAAGGGAACACAGGTTAGAAGAAGTGAGTAGACGAAAGGAACAGGCGAAGAGTGACTGAGGTTGAGGTGCTTAAGTACTGGGGAGGTTGAATGCTGAACAAAAGACCTGGGCTGTTTAACTAACCGATTACATTTCTTTACCATATACATACTGCATACAGTGATATTGTGTTAACAGTAAATTTGTGATATATGTTGAATCGCAACCTGACAGCACAAAAAGTTGCGTAAAAGTAAGAACAGAGTTCAACATGACAAGAGTTTAGCTACGTACCATTTCAACGTCTGAGACTGGCCCAAAACTCGTCACATAAATGTCAGTCTTCACCTCTGTCACAGGACCTGTCGGGTCAATTAAATACACCACAGAGATCACATTCACTGACATTTTCTCAGAAAGTACAGCTACAGCTCCTCATAATAAAATCTAGGAAATGTGCAGTAACTCATCTCTTCTGGAGCTGTGTAGTACTCTGCATAATGCAATGGAGAAATAGCTTAGAAGATGTAAAAAAAAAAGAAAAAAAAAAACATAATCCTGTTTGATTTTTCTCCCCTTCACTGAATGGATGTGGAGTCCCAGTGTGAAGACGAGCTATAAGCGTGCGCCTGCACGCGGACGTTCCCGTTGACAGGCCGCTTTGCGCAGTAAACCAGTTCTCGCTGCTTCCCAACATGAATATTCAGCAGACATCACGCATGAAAACCAAATCCATACTTTTTACCTCTTGAACCGAGCGTTGTGCATTTGTCCTGAAACGTACAGGGGATTATGTAACTGCCCTCACTCATACGGGGCCGCTCGTTTTAAAGGCAAACCCGTCACACTGTAAGTACGAAGAGCGAGACGCCGTTTCAGCAGGCGTCGCGTTGTGGGTTTACAAAGCAGTGCGTTACATACAATGCTAATCTTGCAATGCGAGTTAGAGAGATGGAGCATAGAAGCACGATGTTGACATGAAGACTTCCTTTGTCCTGAATGGAGGATTTCCTCAGGCTTCATCTGCTTATGAGCGTCTTAAGATCGAACAAATTGATTGTAATTCTTTGGATTTCCTGCTTACTGCATTTTATGCTTTTTTTGTTTGTTTCTTTCTCAACAGTTAATATTTAGGAAGTAAAAGCAGGTTTGCTTAAGCTGTCTTTAAAACTGCAGTATATAACTTTTAATAAAGCTATCGCTATGTTGTGACAGTATGAGACAGAAAGTCAGTGAAAACATTGCTCTCCTCCATATCCTTTCTGATATTTTATAGCCATTTGAAGAAATGCACCACTTCAACCAAAAACAACCAATCAGTGCCAGGAGGAGGCTCTTAGTGCCTCAAATCAATCCTGTGAATGCGCTGCTAAATGTGCTAATGGCACAACTCACTGTTTATCTGGTGACTGTGCTAACGATTCTTATTGCGTTCATGATAGACTATTCTAGCTGCACTGTAGCAGAGAGCAAAGGAGAGAGGTTGTAGGAGCACGATGTTGACATAAAGACTTCCTGTAGGGGGAATTATGATGGTGATTGACAGCGCTAAGTCCCGCCTCCTGTCTCTGATTGGTTGATTCTATTTTGGAGGAAAATAGTACAGTTTTTAGTGTTTTTTAAAAGGTTTTTAAACATCATCAATTAGAATTTATTGAGACAGGGATAAATCAAAAACTTGTCGCGATAAGAAATCTATGATGATAAATGATAAATGATACGATAAATGCCCACCTCTAAACTCAAGTCTTAGTTTAGTGCTGCCTCTGACATTTTGCTCTCTATTTAGTCCCACTCTGCTTCCCATTGCCTCCAATCACCTTTTTCTGTCTCTGCTAAAGAAAAGCATCCCCCGCAGCACAATGCTGCCGCTTCCAAGTTTCACACTGATGTGGAGAGTCGGTTTTCTGCCATGCATCGCGTTTCCGCGTCGATGACTAGCTTATGTGTCGCTATTGAGAAGAGATTTCTTTTTTCCTCCAGAAAAGGCAAGACCTGTGGAGTCCAGAGTAAACGGTTGCCTTGCTGGGCGCAGAGCCACAGTGTTGACATGCACTTGATGGATCTTCAGAGACTTTGAGGGCGGTAAGATCAAATAAAGTGACTAGAATTTGATTTATTTTCTGCTTACTTCACATTTTGGCGTCTTAAACCCTTTTTCTTGTTCGTTCATCCTAAACATTTGCATGGAGCCTTCGGTGAGAACATTCAACAAGTTTTCACTGTTCTGTAAGATTGTTGGTTGGAGAAGAAGTGCAGTTAAGACCTCCTGCTGACCTGCTGACCAAAACAAAGAGCTGCTACAAGTTTTAAACATCAGCACTCCCGTCACGATAGCACATTTTGCTGGGCAATATATTGTTCCCCAGAAGTTATTACGATAAACGATAATATCGCTGTTTTGAGATCATTTTTTCAATATGATGGGATAATAATGCAAGAACACATTATCAAAAATCAATAAGCTTTCACTTCTAACAAACTTGTAACTCTGGAACTGAAGGACATTTTAAATATCCAACATGAACAAACAAATAAAATGAATTATGAAGTCTATGCAAACAAAACTGTCCTTCAAATAAATGGCTAGTTGAGACCAAAGCACCAGACTGAAGACTTTTGTCACTCGGTTTTTGGTATAAAGAGAGAAAAGTGAAGAACTATAAACAATAAATATGAAAATTATTGAACTCATTTTCATTTGCTGTGCGATTAATTGATTCATTGCTTATTATGACAGGCCTACACACCGATAATATGACGAGTATATCAAGAGAAAAACTAATTCTCTATTTTTTCTTTTCTTGTTTAAACAAGGTCTGACGTGTTCCCTAATATTTAGAAGATGTTGCCACAGTATTTTCCTTTGTATTTATATTTGAAATTTTATCCTCATGACCTTTTACCTACAAAGTAAAACTTTTTTTTAAATTTGAAAATATGCCAGCTGTCAGATTTAAATGTAATAAGTTCTGCTGTTTGTGTCTCGGAAAGAGGTTCCTTTAATTTACAGACACACAACAAAACAAATTGTTTATTCTTTCAACTTTCCGCCATCTTTTCCGTACATACTGGCCGCTTCAACACTTCCGACGTTCCCGGTTTGAAATTCCGCTTGTTGTACATTTCCAACCCTGAACTTGGACATTCACGCTGTCCAGTACAACCACCAAACCCGGCAAACTCCCACTGGTTTTCTGAATCTCAACAACCCACTCAACTCTGGTGTGACGTCATTCTGAGCTCTGGCCTCAGAAACAAACTGAATGCAGCACGCCTGAAGGACAAAGCTGGAGATGACACCCTTACTCAGGGGCCGCGGACAACCTTGGGCCGGCCCTGCGCAAAAAATAAAAAGTTCATGTATTTATTTTCTAATGTAGTAATAAAAAAAAAGTTAAGGAGGAGACGCTAAAGCTGGATGATGGAAAATAATTTTGACCTTTTTGGGCTCAAATTGTTTGTCTCCGTAAGGAGAAGATGTTTTAAGCGGTTCTTTGGCAAACAGTGACATCATTTCCATTTTCAGTCTTTTCATTTAAGCCGATAATGTCATTTCCAAAGAGACAACAAAGTGCTGTGAATTGTGCGATGCTTGTTCTGCGGTGCGCAAAAACTGCGCTTCTCCTCTAAATACCTCCGAATCCAGGTCGCAGCCTGTTGTCGTAGCCGTCCAGAAGTCGGTCCAAAATCCGAGTAAAATTCTCCGGGTAAATCCTCTCATCCTTCCTTGTTTGTCCGGAGATTGTTTTCGCACTACGAGAAAAATGAAATAATAATTATTTTTTAAAAAAAATTAAAAATAAAAACTGAACTTTCAGGTGTGAACTGATCCGATCCGTCAGGGGTTTTTTTTTCAGGCACCGCACTCACCAAGTCATCAAACAGAAAAAGTAGACCAGGGTCCGAATGAACGCGGGTCGCGTCGCCGTCACCATCTCCTTCTTCTTTGCGAACAGCATCCTCGCATGCCATACTTCAAGCCTCTTCACATCTCACCGCGCCAAGCCGCCTGAGTCCCGGTAGAAGAGACTGGGGGAAAAGACGCGGCGGTGGCGGCAGCGGTGGGGCGCAGCGCGGCGCAGAGGCGCAGCGGCGCAGGGAGGATGCTGGAAGTTGTGTGAATTTCTCTCTGCGGTCTCTCCGCCACAAGCGCAACACAGTCTCACACACACACATACATACACACGCACGCATTCACGCACACACACTTTCACCCTACAACACCAGGCGGTCACCTCCTGTCCGGATCCTTCCCAGTCTCTCTCACCTTCTTTCTCTCATTCCCTCTCTTCTCTCCATCCCTGCCTGTTTTCTCCTTCCCCTCTCACACATTAAAACCCGGGCACAATTCTCAGAGGGAGTCTCCCCCCCTCCCCACCTCTCATCTTCTGTCTAAGCTCCAGCCTCCCTGACCCTGCTCCCAGGGACGTCTCCAGAAAGTTTAGCCGAATGGGGCGGGGGGGGACCACTGATAAATTTGAGGAGTTATACACCAAAATCGGTGATGGAGCAGAAATCCTATGGAAGATGAAACGTGTGCTTGATATTTTTAAAACAACACAATACTCATTTAGCTCTTGTCGGGAAGCTGTGAATCTCAATTCCACTTTCACACATCAAGAGGCGGATTTATTTTTATTTTTTTATTTGCATATTCTTCTGGACTGAGTCTGCCTATATACCCCAACTTCAGTTGTTGGCTGCCTTAAAGGGGCAGTATTATGTTTTCCATCCACATAGTGCCACTTCATAGCACAATGAATGTCTTACATTCACTTGTTCTGAAAAAGCTGTTTATATGAAATATGACTTAAGAGAAATTTGACTTTATGATTTAGCGTCTTGAAATTGGGCCTCTGTCTCTTTAAGTAGCTCCCGCTCTTTCTGAAGCTACGCCATCAGGAAGTCATCATAACATGGCTCCTCTGTTAACCCTTTAACAACGTTTTTACCAGCGCTGCACTAGGAGGAAATGAGCTCAGTAGTCCCACCAGGTGTTTGCTAATTGCTGCCGGCTAGTCTGAAGGAGCTGAGTGGGGGAGTCGCCTGAGAGGGCTGCTCTGTTGAGGGGAAACTTGGTTGCCATGGAGATCAAATAATTTCTCAAACATGCATGAAAGAATCAAAGAAACGCTCCAGGTATTTTTTTGACACCATGTAAAGCTTGATCAAAATCAAAAAGTTGATTTTGAGTAATACCGCTCCTTTAGGTATTCATTTCTTCTTGACACTCTTCCATACAGTCCACATTTGTGGATGACTAATGGTTGTTCTGTCAGCAGTTTCTCCCACCCGAGTTGTGGATCTCTGCAGCTCCTCCTGAGCCATCAAAGGCCTCTTGGCTGTTTCGTCCAGTAATCAGTGGGTCGCCACTTCGAGCCCCCGCTCCGTCCACCTCCGTTGTGGTGTTCTTGCCTGCTGGTGGTGGTCAGAGGCCCCCGGTGGCGCCGGCCAGCCTCGTCCACTGAATATAGTGTGAGGCGCTATGGAGTCCTCTGGACTTGATAAATCGCTACGCCAGTACAGTACATTTAACATATAACATAAAAGGTGAGATGAATGGAAAAATTATCAAGCATATTCAACGTATAAAGAAAGGTTGCAGTTTACTGAAAGTTGTCATTTCCTGTCCTAAACAATATCGTCTAACATTAGCTTAGCAAAAGGGCCGCAGCAAATTCAAGCAGGTGTCCACTCCCCACCCGTTCACCTCTTTGATGGTGCCGCCGCCCCTTCCTTCCTTCCTTCCTTCCTTTATTTCTGCAGGCGACAGCACTTTTTTTTGGCATTAAGTTTATAGTTGCAAATATGCGCCAACAATCCCACCGTGCTCTTTGACCTCTCTGCCAGCCCGCGCCAACCTGGCGCCCACCGCTCTCTGCCATGCGGAAGCGCCAGCTGCAGCTTAACCTACATGTTGAACTAGTTTCAGGCAACGCATCGGCGAGCGCCTGTATCAGGATTCAAATGGGTCAGTCTTGTCGCAATACGCAGTTGCGCTCGGGCGCGCGTCCGCACGCACACAGGTACTATAGAGGAACTGGGACAAGCCACATGCTGCTTCACAGATTTCTCTGCACCTGGGACAAGAACAAGACCTTCACTCATTGTGTGTGCTGCCTTTGTGTGTGTGTGTGTGTGTGTGTGTGTATGCGTGAGTGTGTGTGTGTGTGGCTCTGAAGGTGAAGCGCAGGTGAATCAAGATGTCTGGGTTCCACCACACTGGCTTTCCTGATGAGTTTGAAAGTGGTAGAAAGGCACACACGAGAGGTTTTTTGTGTGTGTGTGTTGTTTTTGAGGGGGAAGATGAGGAAGCATTATGTAGATACAGTATCTTTTATGCGAGCCGAAGTCATGCAAGTCTTGCAAGGCAGCTCTCAATCTCCTGCACAGCCGCCCACCCCCAGTCCTCCCACAATACACCAGAGCAAGGCGGCTCTGTGGGGGATGAGTAATGCACGCGCTCCTTGTGGGGGCTGGCGTTCGTCCGAGGGAATCTTTCTTTTTGTTTGTTTCTCATCTTTTTGGGCGTTTGATTACCGTTTGCTCTTTTAAGCGAGGCTCTCGCGGCAGGCCACACAACAAGGCTGCTCTCACGTATCGACTGAGCCGCCGTCGAACGCCTGAAAATGTCACGCAGATTCAAGAAATGACGTTCCGGCCTTATTACGCCTCTTGACCTTTTCCTCGTGGTTTCTGGCTGGCGTTTAAAATTTCCCATTGGCGGCGTTCCGCTGCGTTGACGCTCGTGGCCCGAAGACATGTTCGGTGCCTGTCACACGCTGAGGAATTTTCAGAGGCCCTTTAATTGAATTTCAGTGATTGTGCAACTCCGTTGTGAGGCGGGCTCAAACAGAATCCTCTGCTATTGTAAGCAGCATGCCCTGCAGTGCACATAGAGTACGACGATAATCTAGTTTTTGTTTTTGCATCTCCCTGAGTTCCTGTGTGCTTGCAGAATGGAAGCAGAAAAAGGTGAGGGGAGCAGGAGGGATGTGTAAAGAGAGCTGGCTTTGAACGCTTTGGTTGTACCCAAAGATAAGGGTTCACAATGCCAACCCCTGAGCAGTCTCAATCTGACCACAAATGCATCTCTGTCAGCTGGAGCAAACTCAGTAAAATGTACAGTTTGCCATCTTTACTGCATCCTAGAAACTTCTTCAATGGCATCTCAACTCAGGATGTTTTGCTAACCCAGCGTAGGGGAGGTTCTGCTAAAGCCTTAGAAGTAAATAACTCTCTTACCGTCTTCATTTAGTCTAAATGGTTTAAATAAAGCAACATTACCGCAATCCACCAATGACATTTCAGAGATTGCTAAAAGTCAACTTTGAAATAAAGACATTAATCAGTTATTACTTTTCAAAATACTTAGCAACTAAATATTTAAGTAAAAAAAAGTAATATCTGCCGTATGATTGCAATGATTCATCATGTAGCATCTTACGCATCAAATATTACAAGTTTAGCTTTCTATTACATGAGATGTTATTCATAAAAATGTAAATTTGATCATTCTGGTGTTCTTGGAGGCCCCCTGGTGGCTTGGAGGTCTTTGCTCTGCCCGTATTGCTCAATATAAATGTCTTTGCTTCCTCAAAAGGCCAAACAAAGTAGCTTTATCTAGGCATCAACTTTCCTTTACAATATTTTAATGTTAACATTTTTATACACAACTAATGTGAAAAAAAAAAAAAAAAAAGTCCACGACTAATGTCCAGGAAGATCAAAAATGATGACATGGTTGCCATAGTGACATATCAAGTTTGTCCCCCCGAGTATGCGGTGTGTCAATGACACTCAGGTTATCGGTGTCATCCAGTTTCTGTTGCGATTGTCATGGCTCAGCAGAACGGCTCAGTTAAGTGTGGTGGCTGCAGCTGCTGCTGCTGGTGGGCGGCCCCGGCTGCTGTGGAGCAGAGCAGAACAAAAACATGCTTTCTGTCAAAGAAATTCCCTGCAACACACTAAAAAGGACCACGTTTGTTCAATTTTGACTAAAAAAAAAATGATTTAACGTAATAGTTTACTTTTGTAATTTAAAGTCAAATCAGTTTATGCCACTACATAGACAGTACTGTATTTATATTTTCTCCCTTAATTTTAAAATAGCCAGCCGTTTTTTGTTTTTTTTTTTGTCTGAATTTATGTAACTGATTTGGGCTTTGTTCCCTTTAGATTCACAGAGCAACTTTATTTACAGGTGTGATTGGAAGTAACGCTCGAGTGTTTAGAGGGTTATTGATGAGAAGCATACTTGCATAAGTGCATGTGCACAAAAAGAGCACCGACACAACATGTGCTGCAGGGCAAACGCTCTCCCACCAACATTTACGCCTCTTCTTCCACCTCCCACCGGCCACCTCCCCTGCAGAAATATCTAAATCATCCAGAGAACCGCTCTATAAATGTGTAATCGCCTCATTTCCGTCTGTATTTACCAAAAATAAATAAATAAAAAATACTGCTCACAACAGTTGTGGTACTCTTCTGTCTTAGTACTTTGTATGTGGTTTAGATCTAGAAAACATTTCTGCTTTTCTCTCAGAAATGAATGGAAAATATGCATATTTACAGGAACGAGGTGTAATAATTCTGCTCTCATTTTATGCACAGTTAAAATAGATTCAAACTTCATTACTAATGTTAAAAAAAACAAACTTTTACTTAGCATACCTGCTCTATGTATAATAGTTATAGGCTATTTTCCTTAGAGGAGGACGAAGGAGAACAGATTTGTTCTTAAATAAATAAATAAATCTTTTTAGCAACTTTTTGAAAGCAGCAATTTAAAGTGCTAATAATTTCATTCTGCTCCATATGAACAGTCTGTCTGTGCTGATGAAAATTCCCTCACCTCTGGATGCTGGATGCTTGAAACTGAGAGTAAAAATGACAGCATTAAACCTGCTAATAAATTTACGTCAGAAATTTATTTTCATACAGTTACATTTTTTCATGAATAAAATACTACTGAAAAAATTAAATCTCATTATTATAATTCTGAAAAAATTTCTTACAACACAAATTATTCATCATATATTTAGTACCTCATATATCTTAACTTACTTTCATTTTAAATTCAGAACAAACTATGAATTTTGCTATAAAATTGACTAGAGCCAATTCAGTTAAACATGGCTGAAAGAAAAAAAAGTGACATGTTTTGCATTGCTGTTGCTGAGAATTGACAAATATCTTTCTAGACTAAGCAAAAATGGGACTTCCTGGCCCCTCCTCCCCCAAAATAGAAATTGTATTCATTTCTTCACAATAAAAACTGCAGAAGTGTTAAGAAGTTTGTTTGGTTGGAGGTAAAAAGCGATCATTTGATTTTAAGTGATTTATTTGAGTTAACTTGTAACGTCAACGTTTCTTTTGCTAATTTCCATGTTGGCGCCACGACCCGTCCAGGTGGACTCGCCATCCTGACCGGAAGAAAATTCAATGATCCTGTTAAATCTCATGTTTTCCATTCAGAACAAACAGTAACCACCACCCACTTTAGCTGCGCTCATTTATTATTTATTTTATTTTTTGCTTTGTTTTTCACACTCAAAAAGCCCCATTCTTCTTTTAAGTCTATATTTGCTAGCGTGGGCCTTACAAATATAGACTTAACAATGACGCTGAGTGACAACAGCCCCATTGTTCCATAATACAGCAGCACTTCCCACTAAAACGCATACACATCAATTAGACCCTTTGATTGTACCTCCAATGCTGACTTGAAGGCTTATGTAACGTAGACCTCCCCCCTACTCACACACACACACACATCCTCCATTTCAGCTCACACACACACGACACAACAGAGGTGAGTTAGTCCTGCCTAAAACAGGTACAGGGAGCAAGGCGATGCTCTCTCCCTTAAGCAGGAAAAGAAGCACAGTCCCCATAAGTAAGCTACTGTCATATTAAATAGGCCAAACCGCCTATACTTAGAAGCTGGGATGTCAGAGAAAACAGGGATTTGGAACTTTAGGGGTAATCAAGTGGGGGGATACTTTCTGCATTAAGGTCTAAAAAAAAGAAGATAAAAAGTTTGGATTTGGACCCAAGCCCCTACTTGTAACTTTCAGTCGCCCATCATCCAAGACCTAAACTTTCAGAGGGCAACGAATGAGGAGAAAAAGTCTAGGAAGAGGAAAGAGGGCACTCAAGTATCGTCAAGTACCCTAATCTAATGGGTGGGCGGGCTGGCTGAAAGAGATGAGGGGGCCCTGCAGAACGTAAATGACACCCAATCACTCAGATTCACAAGTGGATAATGGTTTAGCACGATGCGTCCTTTTAATTTGGATCAGAGCATCTTCACTCTCGATAGCCGCGAACGGCGAAAGCCCTTCTTACCCGGCATGAGGCGGCAGGTCGCTCTTTTACGAACGCGCTGTGAGGACACTTTCCATGTTTGAAGATCCAGCTTGAAGTCATCTTTTCAGAGGATAGTTAAGGATCAGGAGAGTCGGAGTCACAATCCGACGACTTTCCTTTCTTTTTTGTTCTCTTTCCATACATAAATGACTCAAAAAAAAAAAGAAGCAGGAATTAACCAGTATCACAAGGGTTACTGTGCCTTAAGGAAAGATTTTATGTCAGTATTTTTTTGTGTGTGAAGGTGGAAGACTGAAACATCTAGTTATTTTTATATATGTTCATGTCAGAGAAAGGTTTGCCTTTTATGCTGCTCAACCCCTGAGGGGAGACCGTCTCTGAATCAAACTCCACCTCCACACAGGGGTCAGACACCCGGGGTCAGCCGCACCAAACAGCATTCAGATCCCTGAGATAAAGGTCCAAGCTGCCGGGCTCAAGCTTACTTAACTATGTTTAAAAAATAAAAAAGCTCCTAGATATTCCATGCACCGTCCGGTTCAAGGAGACCCAGAGTTGGTGGAAATAAACATTCCTTTGATGGATTGTACAGCAAAGCAATTTTGAAAGTTCACTTACAGTGGCTGCTGCAGAAACCGATCTGCCACGAAGCGACACAGAAATGCTGCTGGTTAAGAAACGAAACACAGTGAAAAGCAGAGGTACAAACGTCTGAAAACATAACTTATCCACATTCAGAGCTACGCAAAGCCAGAGGGGAGAGATGGAGCCTTTAGACACATATGCTTATGCATTAGATAGAGGACTTTCAGGAACATAAAATGTGTCAAAAAGTTCTGAACCTGTAGATTGACTGCAGCCACCAATGATGGCACATGAACAGTTTTCCTGGAACGGTAAGTTGTTTCTCCACCATTACCACATTGAGCAGCGCGTACACAAGATTGATTGACTGATTGGTTCTAGAAAGTGTTCACTTAAGAATTCAGTAAAGGAAAAATTCACGCCAAAAACCAATTATCTTTCCACAAGACAGGTTTGCACTACTTTATGTTGGTCTGTCGAATAAAATCCTAGTGATGTCCAGTTTTCAGGGATAACTGAAAACTGGATGGACAGGTAGACAGGTTATTTTACAAGAATCTGCAAATTACAGTCGTGGAAAACTGCATATTTCGGTATCAATCCAAAATATGCAATACTGATATCGGTATCAGTACAGCCAATACCGATACTGATATTAAAGTCTGATATATGGTCAAACTTCTGACCTATATGTTTTTGTGTTTTTTTCCTTTGAATTATTTTTATTTAAAACTAAGACAGAATTTGGATAACGTCTATAGGTGTCTACAAAATACTTTGATAACTTTAACATGATTTATGTGCATTTAAAAAAAATATTTGAGAACAAAGCAAAACAATTTTTTTAGGTAGAGTTGAGAAAAAATGCAAACAATACAAAAATGAAATAAAATTCCAAGATGGGATCTGAAACTAAAGCATTGATATTAAGAGGACAGTATCGATCCGATACCAACATGTATCGATATGTTTTGGCTCAATCCACTCTACTTCTTTTACTGCAGATATATTGAGAATCCTACCCAACCCAGGTTATTGGGGTTACTTGAAACTTCTACTTTCGAGTACCAACAAAACAGTGTCACTGCTGATGTTTATGTTATATAATGCTGGGATGCATTCAAAGCCAACAGGTACGACTGGGAAGAGACAGCCTTAAGTCAAGTTGCTGATCTGATGCTGCGAGAAGGCTGACAGACACATCTTAAGCGCTTTCAACGCGTTTCGTTTTTGAAGCCCATCTTTTACAATCACAGCTCTATTTTTAAAAGCTATGCTTTCCATTATTTTCTGTATGAAGTGCTGAGGATATATATATATACATTTTTTGATAATTAGTCATTTTCAGGCGAGTGGACAGAAATTCATCTTGGGGAGAAATAATTTACAGCTGAGCAGAAGCTCGTCTCTGGCGTCTCGTTTTGGTTGTCAGTCGTCTCTGCAGCTGCATTCGTTCGGAGTCAACCGTGTCACGTTGTGCCTTTTTTTAGAGGGGGTGTTGGCGCTGGTGTGATTTCCCAACAGCTTGACTCGTGGTTCTGACTCATTAGCTTCCTGCACTGCCACAATGAGCCTCATCAATCGTAACTCAGAGTGCAGACTGAGCTGCTTTCCCCCTACCTGGCCTTTATGGCTGACTTTGTTCCACAATCCAACCCGGAAAACAACTGGTTCGCTCAGTCCATTTGGTCTATTGTGATGACGCCTGTGTGTGTAAGGGTTTGATGAGTGGGTTTTGCACAAACGGGATGTGTTTAAATCAATAATGTTGACAGTAAAGATCAGAGGCGTGCTCAGATGTTTTGGGGAGCAGGTGCTCAAAGCTCATGCAACAGTCGGCTGACTTTGTAGTCTGAGATTTACAGAGTATAGCAATGCGACAGCACAGAATACAGCCTTCTGTGGAGAATTAACTATGTGTGTTCAATGTGTGATGCAGCAGTGTTAGAATACAGAAGACATCGTCAGGTTGTTTTGATTACTTGGTTCTAGTTTTATTATTATTCCTTGGTGTCTTTCATGTTTCTGTTTTGCCTTAGTTCAGTTCTTCATGATTCGAGTTTATTACGTTTATTTGTGTCTTGTTATTCCTTGTTACTCTTAGATCCATTTTCTTACTTCCTTGCACTCTCCCTCCCCCCTGTGCCACTTTCTCTCCCCTCACACCTGCACCCTGTTCGCTAACCAGTCCAGGTATTCTGATCCAGCATTCACCCTCATAGTATTTAAACCTTTCTCCTGCTCACACTCCTTGCTGGATCGTCCGGTCAAATCCTGTTTCCTCCCTGCTTGCTTTTTGTTCCTGGTTTCTGGTTTTTATTCTCCTCTGTCTCCCTGTGTTCGCTGTTATTTTTGTGAGTTTTCAGTTTTATCATTAAAGAGTATTCAACACGATCCTTGCTCCCAAGCAACCAGTCTGCATTTTTGGTCCGTCCACAAACACGCCCGCCATGATGGATACAAAGTGGAGATGAGCTGAAACATAAGCTTCTGAACAGTCTTGGAGCAACTATGTTGGAGGCTGTCCCAGTTGTATGCAATTTTTAAATCTTAAAACATGCACTTCTTCTCAACTGTGAATTTGTCTTGTGGTCAGAAGAAAAACAAACATATGAAATCAGATTTCACCATCAGCTGAATTTAAAATAAAAAACTAGCTCAGACTCTTTAATGTCTTATGACCTACAGTATATGAAGTGTTACTTTTATCCCCTTTTCTTCTCAGAAAGCTCGTGCTGGAACAGAGTTTTTTTGCGGAAATTTGTGTGGGAAAGTGAGGCCTGCAACAGGAAGACATTGAATCAGTGTCTCCTCTGTGGATTCTGCTTTCAGCCAAACGCGTTCACACTCTGTCAACAGAGAAGCAGCCTCAACGTTACATCCCAGATGCAACACTTTCTTCAGGTGCTGGGCGGTGGTGTTGATGTGGTCTCTTGGCTTCTGGGTTAATAGTAATAAAAACTAAAATTTTCTCTGTTTTAATTTTTTTTCTTGTGTATTCAGTTGGGCTGGACAATAAATCGATAATATATATCGCGATAGATAACACGCCTGATGGAATGTTCACTGAACGCCACACAGCATTCTGGGTGATGTAGGAAAGGCTTTAGCTACTCAACTTCTAGCCTCAAGCTAGGCAAGGTGAGTTGCATGAACTCACTCACTCACTCACTAGTGTTTTGGTTACCTAGCAACAACCTGTTGAGTAACTCGCGCTAACAGCAGTTTCAGGTCACTGATCTCTACATCAGGCAAGATGTAGAGATTAGAGGGAAAAGGTTATTTGAACTGTCAAACAGTTTTGATGCATTGCACTTAAGACATTATAGAAAACCAGATATTTTTACCTCTGCAATTGCAGTTGTGATCTGATATCAGAACACAAACGCCTCAATGGAGCATGGTGGTGGAGGAGCTCGTTTTGGAGCCAAAGGACCTGGGCACTTTGCAGTCATCTAGCAGATAATGCAAACCAAAGTAATTTGGGTTCAGCTGCAAGGCTATCCATTAATCACCTAAAGAATCACCTAAGGTGTGGCCAAAACTAGGTCATCAACAGGACAATGATCCCAAAACGCACCAGCAAATCAACAACAGAAGAGTTAAAAATGACCCAATGAAAGTCCGTCAGTCCTCAACCTGACTGAAATGCCGGTGTGGCATAACAACTGCGTTCAAACTTCAACCAGTCACAGTATTATTGGAAATAATTCTGAGCTACAATTTCTCTGAAAAGCATTCAGAAAATGACTACTTCAGGACGAAGACTCTAAGGGTGCGTTCACACTGCAGCCTGAAGTGACTCAATTCCGATTTTTTTGACGTAATGCGACCTGTATCCGATCTTTTCATGGCAGTGTGAACAGCACAGGTCGGATTCTTTTTCGAATGTGACCCATATCCGATACGTATCCGATTCAAATGCGACCTGACGTTCAAGCCGCATTCATCCGAACTGAACGTCACTGATGCTCAACAAATCTCACTATTCTGCGTCCTGATAAGCGCAAGTGGGAAGAAAAACAACAACCATGACGAATTATATGAGGATTAAGTTGTTAATATGCTGCTCCGGCCGGACAACAACTTCAAATATGTAAGCTAAACTCCACCGTTAGCCTCCATGTTTACTTCCACAGACACTGAGCACTTCTATTTATGGCAGTTGGCAGAACACTTAGAACTCTGGCGCTATTGCGCCCTTTACTGCGCATGCGGGACACTTTCAGGTCGTTTGCCCATTCAGACTGCAGAACGCATACAGGTCGCATTTATTGGCAGTGGGAACGGCTCTGGCAAAAAAATCGGAATTGCCAAAAAATCGGAATTGGGTCACTTCAGGCTGCAGTGTGAACGCACCCTAAAGGTAATATGGAAAACAATTGAACGGCTAGGTGTAGTTAGTGCTGACGGTCATGGAAATTTTCTTTTTACAATAAGTGTATATATATTTTCCTTCTGTCAACTCTAGACGCTCCATAGCTTCCAGTACAGAGGCAGACTTTTTTTTTAAAGGAGTTTCTATTCCTTCAGCTCCTAAGACTGTCATAGTGCTGCGTTGTAGTGAGACCCAGGAAGCAGGCAGAGTTGGAGGCAGAGATATAATTAAGAGACTTCAATGAAAATAAATACAAAAACTTGCAGGCTGGTACAGAGGGATACAGGCGAGGAACTGGCAGGGTAGCACAGACAGGGAACCAGGAAGCAACACGAAGCAGAAATAGTAGAAGGAAGAAAAAAAAAGGAAAAATCCAGCAATGAGAGACTGAGAATGAGGAGCTTAAATACTGGGGAGCTTAATTACTGGACAAGTGACAGGTGGCTGATTGGAATCAGGGCGCAGCTGTGAGGGGAGACCAGTCAGGCAGGCTGAGGGAAAGAGACCGATGAACATGAGAGAGGCTGACGAGGAATAAACAATAACCTTAACCAGAGCTAACCTTAGTTTATTTTTGGAATCCTAAGATGCTGAATAAAATAATTTATTAACAAAGGGAGATCTAGGCTGAATATAAAGAAACAAGGAAATAATCAAAAATACAAACACAGAAGGAACCCAAAACCCAAACACACAACGATAATGACAAACACAAAACTCTGACATTGGATCCCAATGCAGGAAGGCGGAGAAGGTAAAGGGAATAAAAACCTTGATGAAATTAAAAATAATAAAATGTACAGCAGAAGGTGAAGTGGGACAGTCAAACTGGAGCTCTTTATGGCAAAGTGGTACTACACACCTAAATATTTGAATCAGATGTGTTCTTCCTCTCCTCCCAATAAGTGACATTAGTTGTGTTCCCATTGACTATATAATTGTGCAAATTGGAATTATGAAAATAACTTTGCTTAACTGAAACGCATGAATTTTGAAAAAAAAAACAAAAAAAACTTTTTTTTGATAAATAGTTTTTGCACTACAGGGTGAGGTAGTTTTTTGGTTGTATATCGAATTTAGCATATTTAGCTGAAACTGCAATGGAAACATGTGATCAACAACCAGATGTTACTACTGAAAAAAAATCACTAAAACATGAAATTAACACTGAATGGTACAAAACTAAACCCAGTTGGGTTTGGGTGTTGGGTTTTGTAAAAACCTTCTGGTTTTTACAAAACCCAACACCAACATTTAAAGGTATAAAAAGACAACATCAATGTAGTCAGCACTGTCGGATACCTTGACACTGCTGTTTATTCATCTGACAGGTATCATATATAGAATGAATGTCCTGAGATAATAATAAAATGAATGGTTGTGACAAAATATCGTGGTCCACCTTGATGTCGCTCCTAGCTTGCATTTATCAAGACAGTATTCCTAAAACTTGCATCATTAGTTGGAATGAGCAGGTTATCTTGGAACTACATGATAAAATCTCAGTTCTGGTGGAAAAAGGACAACTTAAGAGCATAATGTCATTCAGCTGAAACCCACTGATGGTAAATGCGTGAGGGAGGGATTGAAGGGAGAGGTTAAACGTACAGGAGAGAGCACTGATCGATGACAAGAGGTCAGCAAAAACAATGAAGCATCACTGGTTCTTTTTGTTTCTCCTGCAGCATCGCTGTCATCACTGCCAGGACTTCCCTTCTTGATTCTTGATTTTTTTTGTTTTGTTTGTTTCTTTCTAACACCCATTTTTAACAATAGCATCTCTGAGTTTACATGCTTCTTGCATCTTCCCTGAGTTATGCTAATGCATTCTAGTAATTTTGCTAGCTAAGCTGTTCCATCTCGACTGTTTTTGCTTGATTAGCCTCATTAGTCTTCACTAAATAAATGAACACAAGTTCACAGACAAATTCTGTGTTAAAGATGACAAAAAAAAAACCACTACATAGATTTCATATTTGTATTCCAGAAGCATGTAGAAAAATCCAACCGACCAACAAATCAATTTGAGTCCCTTTATCAGTGGAGACGATTTTAGTTATTTCCAAATGACTTACAAGAGAAAAATCCCCAGAAAGCACCAAGGCAAGAAGAAAGTGAGCAGGAAAGTTTACTGTATAATCAAACGTAATCTGGGCGACTACTACTATCTGTAATTAGCATCTCTTCTAGTTATCGTGAAGATTAGACGCAGAGGACAGGGAAGCGGATGAGTTTTTAAATTGGAAAAACAATTAGAGCTATTGGTCATTTTAGATTTTACTAGTTTTAATTTATTTGAAAGAACTTAATCTCTTTGGTACAGAGAATTGAAAGCTAGCGTACGTTTCCTCTACTCACAAACAATGGCACAACGTCAAAATCTAATCTGATCTGATCTGATTCCTTTCTCTCATGTGACACAAACAAACTCTGTGGAGCAAATTCGCACAAGCAGAATCCAACCATATAGACGGATTAGATTTAATCTGACTGTAAACATAATACAAGACTACCTATTTCAGATTATAATGAAATCTGAAAAGTTAAAGGTCAAAAGTTACCTCAGTGAGGAAGCCTAGCACGACTTTGCTTCAATCCCTAATACAGAAAAAGCACAGATTAAATTATTTAATAAATATTAAGGCATTTAGAATCTGGCATTATTGTTTAAGTAGAAATATGGAGAAAATGTGTTTTAAAAAACGACAGTCTCTCATTGTAGCATTTTTTTTTTTTTTCTAAGAGATGTGTGTCATCATATTTACTCCCCTGGAAAAAAAACGTTGTGGACTAATAATTCGAAGTTCCTCGACCATTTGATCCACTTAACAAAAGTAAAAATGTACATTTGAAAGATTATTAAGGGCGCCAATAATTTTGGTACCTGCGATTGAAAAAAAACAACTAAAAAATAAAGTAAAATTAAGATTATAGGTTGGATTGTCAAAAATGTCCCATGGGAGATTATCCTGTTTCAGTAAAAAAAAAAAGAAAAAAGATGCGTTTCTGTATATCTTCTATGATAAAAATGATATATTTCCTTGCAATATGAAACAAGTGAGTTACTTCTAGAGCCACTGCGTTTAAAAGCACCTGTTTGATGTCACAACGCCAGTAAAAAAAAAACTCTAAACGTTTCACTGATCCCTCTGATTTTGACAGTGAAAAAAACAAAAAAACGGGCTGGGATTTTTTTCCACATGCCTGACCTTATTGCTGGTAAAATCTTACTTCATTGCTCCTCTCTTTTGAGACAGTCGCTTTATAAATAGACGCACTGGAAATAGCCCTCTCCGCTCTCTGAGGAGGCATCTCAGGAGAGGCCCCCGGACCATCGGCCAGGTTTCCATTGCCGATATGTGGGCCAGAACGCCACCGACATCTGGACTCAAAACCTTTTGTGGAATCCCTTCAGCTCTTTTCAAAAAAGAGGAAGCAGCTGGAAAATAATTTGGGAATTAGCATTATCTCCTATGTAGGGCACTTTGCAACCAATATTTCACGATCTGAAGTTGTGTCAGAGTCTGAGGTTATTTTGTTGTTCTTTTTTCCTGCGACGTCTATTCGTTTAGCAGCAGTTTGGGCTTGTTTGGCTCATTTCCTGTGTGCTGTGACATCCGTGGCTGTTATCTAGAACAGTGTGCAGGTCTGTTTATTTGTTTAACCTGCACTCTAAATCATCTTGTTGTAATTGGGTTGTGCAAGAGCAGACTGGTTTTTACTCCCAGAGCGTGGCGCATTATTTACAAGGCTCTAATGAATGATGATCTCGCAGTATGTTTAGGATCCTCCGATGACAGTGCAGCTCCTGGGTACAACATGTGAACGTTTTCTGCACGTTGTTGATGGACTTTCCGGGCTGCAGTAGAGCCTTTCTGTTTTTTTGAGGCACGGTTTGCTGCAAACGTTTCAAGAGTTTTGTACCCTTTTTGTTTTGGGTTTGAGGGCCGAACTCTAAGGGAATTTTATGGATGTCTTAGAATGGCCCAATCAAAGTCCAAGCTGAATTTGAATTGACAAAAACAGCCGCTTGCACATGTTCTCCATTCAGCCTGACCAGATGAGTAAAGCCGGTAGAACCATAAAGACTTGCTGCTGGGGGCCAAAACTGTGAATTTACTGAGGGGGCCACAAAATGCATTAAATTATGAATGAAAAAGAAAAACATTTTTGTCTTTATTTTTATTTTTTTTAGTTTGACCTGCTCAAAAATAAACACACATTTTAGGAAAACTTTATATTATAAAGTGGCAGCATTATGAAAAAAATAATTTTTTTTGAGCTTTACATCGTGTTATAATGCTATTTCCTCATCAAAAACATACCTGGAGTGTTACTTTGTTTCCTCCAGGGATGTTTGAGGAATCCCTCATTCTCCATGGCAATCATTCAGCTGTGCAAAACACCTATGTTCATTTAGCTCCGCCTTCGAGGGAAAAGCTCCTCATCTGAGATGCAGTTTCAAAGCTTCCAAGCTTCCACTTTACAGAGCCGCCCTTCTCCGCGACTCCCCACTCAGCTTCTTCAGACTAGCTAGCAACAATTAGCAAACACCTGGTGAAATTGAGTTCAATGTACAAGCTGCTTCTCAGTCAAAAGCTGGTAAAAACGTTGTTAAAGGCTTAACAGCGGCGCCATGTTGTGATGACCTGAGGGTGGAGTTTAAGAAAGAACAGGAGCTTCTTCAAGAGACAGAGGCCCAATTTCTAGGTGCTAAATTAGCAAGTCAAATTTCTTTTAAGTCATATTTGATTATACTATAAGTTTACACTATGTAACTGGAAAATACATAACACTGCCCCTTTAACGATCTAAAACATAAAAAGGTTTTTGGACTGTTGCCTAATTAAAAGAAAAGAGCAATTTCCCATTTTTGGGGGGCCATCAATTATTTTGTTAGCCAAATTTTTACAAGTCTTAGACTTTTGGTCAGTCAGGGCAGAAATAAAATCCATTCAAGGGCCACAAATTATCCCTGGGCCACAACTTGGACACCCCTGTTCTGCATTATGTTGACTCCGGAGGGCTGAATAGATATAATTACAGACATTTCAGGGTTTAATTTGTAAAAAAAAGAAAGAAAAGAAAAAGAAAAAAAACATGTATCATTTTCATTCTCAATATTTGTGGAGGTACTTTACATTTGCATTCCATGATTTTGATTATTTACAATATCTACATTCACATTTTGAATATTAAAAGTTGCAACATCTTGTTCCATTGGTAAATTAGGTTGCTTATGACTAGTACTCTTTTTAAAATCAATATTAAGGAACTATTTACTTAAAACAAGCTCCTACATCTTGAGAAAAATGACGTGCAAGTTAGTTTTGTCTAGAAACTAGACCAAAAATACTTGGTAAGATTTTGTGTTTTCGCAGTGGGCGGTCAAATCAAGAAAAGAAGATGGCAGTCATGAGACGCGGTAATTCCCAAGTAACAGCAAGACCAACACGAGAAACTTAAAGGACGACTTAAAAATGAAACGGAGAGATTTTGAAAGTCGACCCCTTGAGGGTTGTCATCAGAGCATTGTGACGCTGTGACCCAAAAGGTTAGAAATGCCCTCAGTCGATTTCAGAACCAGCTTTTCTCTGCTCAGAACAGTGTAGAACCTCAAGCGCTCACAGACTCCCAGGTGAAGAAGAATACACTTGAAATCCACACGCCTACGTGAAAGCAAGCCACACAAATGTTGGAGGTGTGGAGATCCCCCCCCACCCCCCTTTTTTTTTGACAACCCTACAACGACAAAGTTCTGGGGAAGGCAAGTTTGAAATCTCACACACCTGGAAAAAAAAGTCTGCGATTGCAATTCTCATTTGGAGTAATAACCGCATAGTGGAATTAGTAACATTTCTGTGGGATGGACCTGAGTGAAATGCAGCCCACACTTAGACTGCAGTTGTTTGGGAATCATTAGGCATGAAGTGCCTGCAGCAAAAAGTACTTTACTGTCTCTCTATTCCATAAACTGGGCCATACCATAAAAAAATAAAGACTCGAAAACAAACCACACAGAAAAGAAAATACTCATTAATGACATGGCATAAAATCTATTGAATCATCAAAAAAGGGGGGAAAAAAGTATATAATGACAGTAATTTGGGAACACCAGTGCAGTTGGAGATGAGTGTCCCTCCTGGTGTAGCGATCTGATCTGAGACCAGTGAACTCATCCAACAGCCATTTGTCCCGATTCTCAGTTCCCACAGTGGTGAGTGCTTTGGACTGCAGACTGTAAATTATGCTCTTCTGCTTATGACACCGCCTTTTCAATGTCAATCACATTATCTCCTTAATCCCATTACAGGAAAAAACAAATATGTGTGCGTTTGTGGCAGCAGATCATCTCCGCCAGAGAAAATAATAGATTTAGAGTGATTGGTGGCTTTAAATAAACTTAATTTGTGGGCCAAGGTGAAAGAGCTCATTATACTTTGTCATTAGAAGTTTATTCGGGTGTTGGATCCGACGATTCTGAGGCAATTAACTTTCCAGGCTCTATAATTCACCAGGGACGTGCACAGACAGACACTAGGAGGCGCTAGAGCACCTGCAATTTTTTTTCCTCTGGACAAAAAAATGGCCCTTCTGAATTTTTCTTTTCTGTTTTTACAGTGTATTGAAAAGTATGTGTTGACAGCAACACCTGAGTGAAGTTGTACCCCCCTTCTTCAAATCATACTAAATTGGTGTCAAACGTTTGTGCAGCAAAAATTTTCTTTTGTGCCGCTGTCATTTTACAGATATTAAGAAATGTTTCCAGAGGTCATAAAAGGTCAACCACCCCCATCTTCTTCAACAAAATTGGTGTCAGTCAACTCAACTACGTTTGTGCTGGTTTGTGCAGCAAAAATATTTTGTTTGTGCTGCTTTGGCTTTTGAAAATATTAATGAAAGTTTATAGGTAATTTTGGTTTAGTAAAAGTGGGAGGGGCTGGTTGACATTTACAGCCTTTAAACTTTCATGAAACTGCTTCAGAATGAGACTTAATACGTTTTTTATTTGGAAGCAACAACAGTCAGCGATTTTTATTAGTGTCTAATAATAGCAGAAAACTGGAACAGTCACAAGAGCGGCTTAAACAATGCTACTGAAATTTCACATTTCCTTTCATTTTAAAAGTTTGATTATTATTATTATTACTCGTGTCTCTGCTTCTTTTTAAGCCTTTTTTTTGCTGCCAATTTCCAGAGTGCATTTGTTTTCGCCCGGACAAGACCAGGCCTGTGTCTGCTAACGAGTTTTTAATTACGCCTGGATTAAATCTGCTGGGACCAAGCCGAAAATTGTTCCCCTCCACCCAAATATCCAGCTGGTAGATCATTCACACGTTCATCGGACGTGCAAAAAAAATTAATCAGAACAAGTGTTTACTCTCAAGAAGAAAAACCACAATGAGAGTTGTATTAACCTCTTTTTTTGTCTGTTTTGTGACAAGAAATCATAATGTTTTTTAATAACATAGTTGAATCTAATTTTGCAATTTAATGATTTATTCACCATATTGTATAATGAACCAAAATAATATCTTTCTTGTCCAGAGTGAAACACTTCAGTAGTTTCTGTGGAAAACAAACAACATTTGAGAGAGAAAGGATCAACTCTTGTATTTTTTTGATGCCTGCACAAACGCTATAGCAGCTCCAAAGTCAGTGAAGTCAGTCCAACAGTTCATGTTCGGTTGTCATGGCGACAGAGTGGTAAACTAAATTTTTGAGCAGAAGTGAGTGTTCTTTTTTACCAAAAGAAACCATTCTCTTCTTGACTTTTTTTTTTTTAATCCTTTTAAAGAGATTGTCAAATAAGGGTTCGCTACCTGAGTGAAGTTGAACCCCCGGCACCTTACCTTCTTCAAATTAAAACAAAATTTGTGTCAAACATTTGTGCAGCAATCATTTGTGGCGGCATCATTTTAAAAATATTAATAAATGTTTCCAGAGGTCGTCAAATGTCAGTCCATGTTTACAAAAGCCAATGAAATATGGTGTCAATCAACCTTTTACTTTTGTGCTGCAAAAATTTCCATTTGTGCCGTTGTCATTTTTTTTAAGCTTTTTTTTTTAAAGAAAGTTTCCAGAGGTAATGAGAAATCAACCTGTCCCTTCCCCCAACACATTAACAAAATTGATTTACATTGATTGTGCTGTGTTTGTGCTGCTAAAATTCTACTCGAACACCAACTAACACAAAATTTGTTTGATTTTGTAAGTGTGGCAGGGACTGTAAGCTAACTGCGAAATAAAAACAAAATCACGAAATTTCTCTAAAGCTATTTTACATCTTGCTATTCCTATCATTTAGCCAACATACACGATTTTAGTAGTCCTAATAAGAATGCTTACCCTGATTTCACGTCACAGTGAGAAATGGCTATGTTGTCTTTCAGTACAGTGGATGTAAATACCTTCTCACTTCCTGGCTTTGCTTTACTTTTACAGACTTAACGCGGTTTGTCCGGTCCCATTATCTTAAATAGCCCAACCGGCGGGCCGTTCAGAGAGGATGATTGAAAACCTGTTTGCTGGCCTCGCGCCACTTAGGACCCACTCAGCTTGTTTGTTTCGGTAATTTCCTTTTCCGGTTCTACTTTTTTGAGTAGACTCTACATTTTGTCCTCGAAAACTGGAAAAAAAAAAAAAAAAAGGAAGCAGAGGTAATATTCTTTGTGACTTAGCGGTGCCAGTCATCAGAAGATAGAAAAATAATGAACTCGGTCTTACGGAATTTTTTTTTCTTTTTTTAAATCGACATCTTTCACATGCTTCTTAAAGCTTTTAACCAAATTGTTTCTCATCCAGGTTGTTTCTGCATTACTAGAAGGGGCTAATTAAAAATGTTAATACTTAAAAAAATGTTAATAGACCTGCCTCGCAAGGCAAATAAACTGAACTGGCTCCGCCGATGGACAGACAGACAGACGTGGAGGATTTGAATTATGTCTCGATTTCTGCGCTTTGTGTCAAGCCGGAGCTCCACTCGGCTTCCCGACCGAATAATTATACTCTGTAAACCAGCATTAGGCATGCTTCACTGTCTCCTATATTTAGAAAAGAGTGTTTCCGAAGTCCCAATTCACAGTGCAATAATTCATTCAATTAAATGGATTGTTCGAGAGTTCAGGCAGGGATAATCAGAACACCAAATATAATCAATCGAGTGTGTTCATTACGTTCCGAGGATTTGCTAATAATGGCCCCTCCGCGTTGTGTTAAACGCTTACAAATGACCGGATTATTATTGGAAACCGAAATCGAAATGTGAACACAAAAGAGGCAGAAGTAAAAAAAAATAAATAAATATAACTATGTTATCAGTGTTAGAGAAGGCGTGGGCTTTGACAGCCAAAGAGGCAGAAATGACAGGCTTTCTGAAGTCACACAGCAGCTGCTTTTAGAAAGAAAATAATATTTTCTCGCTGGTATTCACACACAAGATGGTTTTATCTTGTGTTCTCCTTATTGTTAATTTCATTCCTGAAGATTGACACTACGTTATTTAAATCTAATTTAACCCCTCACGTTCCCACTTTGTCACATGCATGATGACTTACAGGTGAAGAAAAAGTCACACACATGATGGAATTGACATTGAGCGCGCGCGCACACACACACACACACACGCACACACAAGCACCTGCACACATGCACACACACCGTACCATACAATGTAAAAATGGAAACAAATTATATTTGGATCTCTCCAACAGCAAAGTCGCTATGATATAACAGCGATTTTAGCTGCGCTTCAAATATGACAAAATCATTTTTTCTGAAAAGGCAGAAAAAAAAACCCCAGCAAAGACAAAGTAAAATCTCCGTCAAGGATTATTTTTTTTGTAAAAGTAAATTAAAGTTGTAATCCAGTCTGGTCTGTGAAATCATTATAACTGACTTTAGAAAGAGTTAGTCACCTATAAAACAACATGTCATTTTTTTGGTAGGTTGTTATTTGATGAAGATCAACAAAAGCAAGCTGCCACAAGCACATGTGACTGATGACATCACATAAGGCAAAGGCTGAAAAACCACGGGTCTGTCCTGTTGTTTGTTGCTTTTTCCTCATTGTTTGAATGGTTTTGATCAGATTACACCTTCAGAACTGTGTTGTTTTGTGTTTTGTTGTTATGACCACAGCAAGACATTTCAGCTGCATGGATTTCTGTAACGTTAGGCATCAACAAAACACAAGGAAGTGGTTTAAGAAATGCAGAAGATGCACAAATATGTTAAAGAAGTCTGAGTTCAGGCTGCATGCACAAACGACTTAGCTATTTAGTTTTTCCACAAGCTTAGCACTGGATTTACTCATTGTACGAGTGGAGAATACACATGGAAACCAGGAATATAAACTGCTTTGTACCAGCTAAAGTTCAAAGGTCAAATAGACCAAATTCAGGTTCAATTTCTCGTGAAACATTTCGGAACTCAAGTGCATCTTAAATTCTTCAGAGTTCACGTCAAAATTTGTCAAAGGTCAGTGTATTAGCTTGCTGCTTGTACCTTTTGTGATGTCACTGACCCAAATACAAACTAAGCAGAAGAGCTGGGGGGGGGTGTCTTATGTAATCCTTTTAAAACATTTGTATTCTCTGAAATCTTACATTATTTGTTATGTAGCTGTAAATATAAGTTTATATTTTTTTAGTGAGAAAAATGCCTGATTGGGTTGCTCCTTTAAATATTTGGTACCACTTTACATTTTCATAGATGGCTAATAAATAGTTTGTAGATATGTTAGCCATTCAGCTATAAACACTTTATAAATCATTAATAACTATTTATTATGCATTAAGAATGAAAAGGATGCTATATGCTAAAAAAAATATATGCTTACAAGTTTTTAATGGGGTTATCTCCAGAAAGGATTTATAATTGAACTTCTCACCTTTAATTACAAACAGTTTGTGATTTATAAAGTGTTTAGAGATGAATTAATAACATATATGAACTATTTATTAGACATCTGTAAGCAGAGACTTATTGTAAAGTGGTACCAACTATTTAAATCCCATATCACATAAAAAAAATGTTGAGCCACAGGTGATGGATGCTCCTCCATCATTTGTACAAGTTTCTGGCAAGAAATCTTTCACTCCAAAATACAGACAAGCAAATCATATGACTGCATTAATGTAATGGAAGAAAAAAAAACAACGCCTGTAATCTCTGTTGGTTACATGATATTAGCAGGATTTCATAAGATTATGGGATTATTTGGAACATTCTTATAAAGACAAATTTTGTTAGAAAAAGTTTTGCCCTTTTTGTCTTCCATAATGCGTACCGTATACAGGTAGCAAAGCTACATTAAGGTTATTAGCCATCATTGTTTGATTTCTTTTTCAAATGGAGGTTTTCACACAGTGGTTGTGGTTACATAGTGTGATCAAAATGAAACCAGTAGCTGTTGGTTATGGAAGGAGAAGCTTTCTATGCGTATATGACAAACAGTGCTGCTGCTGCTCTACGAATGCTGTCTGAGTTTGAAAATCTCAAGCAGCTCAGTCTGCCTCAACAGCTGCCTGACAGCATGGCAGCTCTGACTCGGCTCTCATGTTTGTTTCGTGACAGCAGATCAGATTTATTCTTCTCTCTTCAGCCCGCCTTTAACCGAGTGCAAGACCCGGTCCTGGTGAGGAGGGTATGGGGAGGGGAACGTGCCAAAACCTGATAATTTGTAATTGACTCTTGAGCTGAACCAGAGAAAATATGCAACTTGAGTAATCCATTCTTCTGTTTCTCCTGTCCTGTCATTTCAGCGTGTTTTTTTTTTTTATATTACAAGAGTTGGCAGGCAGATAATTGCTTAAAGAAAAGCATATCATGGCTGATTGTTTACATCTTATATAATCCCAAATATCCATGAGCAGAGGAAGAACAATCTGTAATCCTCAAACAGCTGACGCATTGCTGTAAAAGACGCCAGCTGCATTTATGTCATTTCCGTAGATTATCAATTGTTTATCTTTATTGCAGAATAATGATAGTGCTGGAAAAATAGCCTGCTGATAAAAGGTATTCAAAAGCACAACATTGTTGAATTTCACTGTCCTAAAAAAGAAAAAAAAATGTGTGAAGGGAATCTTCAGATTCACTTTCCTACATATGAATGTTTTCTTACACAACAACATGGCCTTGTGCTGGTGCGTGAGCAATCGCTCACCCAATTGTTTGTGTGTGTGTGTGTGTGTGTGTGTGTGTGTGTGTGTGTGCATGTGTGTGTGTGTGAGTGACTGAGTGATACTTTAACCCGACAATCTGACAGCGGGATTTCCTACAAGTAACTGTAGTGCGTGGGCTGCTATGTTGAGCAGAGATGCGCGGGGTCATGTGTGGATGCGTGGGATGCAATATACAGTATGGTGTTCTAAGTATATTCACTGGCACACAGCATAGACTAAGACAAGTGTTGGTGATCAACACTTTGAAGGAAGCGAGAACTGTTTCAGATTCTGCTTATATAAAGAACATGCCCGTGTGTCCTGGTAGCAACGAGGTTTTTAATCTGGAATGTGCCTGAAAACAGTGACTCTGTACACACCGAGGAGATTATTTTAAGTTTTGCTGCAGTTTGAATGTAATGGTTGGCTGCCATCTAGTGGAGAGACCGTGGTCCTCAAATGGCGAGCTTCAAAGTTTACATTTCTAATTGCTGTATTTTAAAGAAATGGCACCAAGAGGACGGTGTTTTTACAAGTTCGTTCAATTAACTTTGTTAGACTTTTACTTGACAGTTTTAGAGCTGCAGAAAACATGGAGGTAATTGGCAAAAAGTCCCGAGGGACTGAAAAGGCAGCAGTTGCTATGACAACGGTACACAAAGTCTGTCTTACAACTCGATCTTGGTGTTGAATTTCTTCTCTTTTTTGTTTCTTTGCTTAGGAGCAGCGTTATGGTGGGTTTTCTATTTATTAACAACAAATTAAAGTAGTGTTTGAAGTAGCTTTCATCAATATATGCAGAAGAGCAGCTTCTTCTTGTTGGTTTTTATCGAGAGACATTTATTTTCGTCTGACTTCACAAGCAAACAGCTTTTTTCCTAAACACTTTTTTCCCCTTTTTTTTGTTATCCAAAAAAAGAAACGTAACAAGCTAAAAGTTTAGCAGTATTTTTCAAATTATGAACGTTTATATCAGGGATTTAAAGCATTTTTTTTCTTGTTTGTAAGTAATAATAATAATGATAAGGTTTTATTTAACAAGCTTATTCCATTTGGTTTGTCTTGTTCTGAAGTCACAGAAAACACGGAAGTAGTTGACAGAATTATACGAAAGAGACCGCAAAGGCACCGGTTGCCATGCCAACAGAACACAAGTCCTTCTAGAATCTTCAAGGTAGGTGAATTCTTCGGTTTTTAAGTCATTAAAACCAACCCGTTCACGTGGCAGGATGACTTTTTGTTATTTCCATCAAGCGTAAGACGTGTTCTTAATCTTGAACAGCAAAATTTTTCTGTTTGTTCTTCAGGAAAAAGAGAGAAATTTAAGCTTAATTTAGGCTAGCCTGGCAAAGCCTGTATTTATCTTGCACTGTCAGCTGTTTTCTAATTTGTTTTAGGCAAGAAACGGTATAAACCTACTTCAAATGGCTAGCTATTTGATTTTTTTTCTGTTTTGCTTTTTGTCACATTTGAATATTCTAGTCATATAATTGATTTAAAGTTTTCCAACAGTGTTTTTTAGGGGGGGAAACATGTGAAAATTGATTGCCATAATGAATTAATCGAGGTTTACTTGTGGTTAACAAACATTTTAGGGAAAACCAAGTTCAGCTTTCACCTCGGCCTGAATAAAGATAGACCTGTTAATAAAAATTATTTGGAAATTTAAGAATGGATGAGAAATAAAATCATTGACTCATTTATCATTCAGGAAACAATATCTCAAAGCCCATGGGATTTGAGTGAGCCACAGTGAGAGTTACTTTTTAGATTTAAGATGAAAATATTTAAATATGAGCTTTGCTACATCAAACACATAACATGAAGTAAAGTTATACTTATCAGGCATCCATCCGCTTTGCAACCCAAAAACAGCAAATAAGTTTTTCTTTAAATTTGTAAATTTAAAGAAAAATTTATACAAACATCAATACAAAACAATCTCAATAATGCTTTGATTAATACCAATACTTGACCTTTGATTTTTCTATCTTTTGTCTTATGTGTCTTTTTTTTACGGCAGAATTAAAGGGTGATCTGGTTTGGCTCTGGACAACAGAAATAAAAATGTCTTCACCGCATCCCTGTATGTTTCTGGTAGGATGCTAAGCATTCACACTTAGAGTATACCAGCACACCCACTGTACCGTTGCAACATTTGTGTTTTCAGCTGACGGAGCAGACAGGGGTTTGGTATCAGAGGCTGATGTTGCTGCCAAATTACAAAAAGCAGGTATAAAATAACAAATCTCCAGCGAAAAAAAGTGAGATAATTAAACTCCTATTAGCATATGTATTCTTTTTTTTTTCTTCATTCCTGTGTGCAGAAATGAGGAGGAGGAGGCCACAGCAGAGCCCATATAAAGTGCCAAACAACAAGACCGTTTTTGCGCTGACTGCAGAGGAAACGGCAAACCGTAGAGAGGTCTGTGTGTGCTTCGTCACAAATTGTAACTTTCCCCCTTCTCTGCAGTGCTCCTGCACTTCCACGTTTGCGGCAAAAAAATTGATTTAGTCGTGTCGAAGTCAAGCTTCTCTCCCCCTAAACCGTATTTTTTAATTTTTTAATTTATTTTCTTTGGTGCTCAGGAGATGCGAAAATTTCTGGCGCTGCCAATTGAAGAAAAGGCAACCCACGCTGCGAGAGCGCTGGCCAAGCTGAAGAATGAGCTGGTGGGAGAACTGGAGGAGGAGGGGGAGGAGGAAAGCGAGAAGAAGAAAAGTCTGAAGCAAATCAGGAGTAAAGCAGCTTTCCCTAAACAAACGCGGAGCACACACAAGCTGAAAATCACCACAGCGAAAGAAGGTAGCGCAAGGAAAGGGTGGAGAAGTTCAGCTTTTATACAATGTTAATCAGTTGTGGGCGTATCTCTTGATGACTGTGATAAAATTGTGTAAAGAGCCTTAAAAAGAAAAGTATTTCTTTTATGGTGGTAGCGTAATCTTTCACGGAAAATTTGAGGAAAATTCTGAGTTTTATTCAGTGGAAAAAAATTCCACGTCATGAAACGTTTGTTTCTAACAAAACAACAAACTGTGGCGCGATTACTGGAACACTAGCAATGTAACGACTCAGTTATATGATAAATGTAAATCTTGTTTGTCATCGTCACATTTCAGCCACTGGGCAATTCAAAGTGCTTTTTATGATAATAGCATAAAACGTTACACAGCAATGTCATAATGAAGGGGGGGAAAAAGTGGGAATATGGACTAAAATTGAAGATGTTCCAGTTATTATTAACCAGAAGCAATTCTAAACTAATAGGTTTTGATTTAAAGGAACTCAAGTGTTCTGGTTGTTTGAGAGTTTTCTGGAAGTTTGTTCCAGATTAGAGGAGCAGAAAAACTCCATGTTTGGTTCTGATTCTAGACCTGAACCAACAACAGCAGAGCTGTAATGTGTTTTGGTGCCTAGCCAAGATCTTGCTGGGACATCAGTTCAAGTTTTAACTCCTGAAATGTTTCTGAAAGGTTTGAGTCCATCATTACTACTGATCAGATTTAATTCCTGATCAGTAGCTTCTGGCTCTTATAGCTGGAAGCTATTGATCGTTTCTCATTAGGTCCAAAAATAACGACTTCGTTCAGTTTAGCAGAAGAAAGTTATGCATTGATTTGTTCAAAGCAAATTCTGAGTGCTTTAATGGGTTCACGGTTACCTGGCGATGTGGTAATGTAGAGCTAGTTGGAGCGTGTGGACGTTAAACAAGATAGACCCTTGTGGAACCCCCCACATGTGACTGAAGTGCTTTTTAGCTATTTTTCTTCCGCTCGAGAAGGCATGGCAGAAAAACAAAAACATTCATAAGGATATGTGACTGGGGGAATCAAGAGATGTCAAGAGAAGTGGTCAAAGATTCACCTCTCAGGTCTTTGTTAAGGAGCTCGTTATGCATTTTACTGTGGGTGTCGACAAATTTGTCCACATTTGTCAAAAATGCCATTTGTGACGTCGTGCAGAACTCAGCTGTCATGTTTTCCTCTCTCAACAGAGAAACTCACAAAAGAAAGCAGACATGAATTACTCCTCATGGAACGGCAACAAGCAGTCTTGGAGGTGAATTGTTTTAGACGGTGGAAAAGGATTTGGACTCGCAGTCGGAGTCTGTCTAATCCTGGCGCCAAACAGAAACCATTCCTATTTTAGTTTTAATTAAGGGAACATTCTAAAGTAAACAGTGAAATCTCAAGAAGGCTTCAGGTTTGCCTTGAAATGTTTCCTATAAACGAGACAAGAGAATCAAAGGTTATGGCTTTACTTACAGAAAACAGATTCTCCGAATTCCAAGAGCATAATAGAGGCAGGTTGTAATATGTCCTCCTTATCTTTTGGGGTTTTTTTTTTAGTTGTCTCTGATGACTAAACGGTCTGAGATCCTGAAGATGGAGAAGGCCGTTGCAAAAGAGGAAAGAAAGTTGAAGCAATTTGAGAAGCTCATTGAAAGGGACAACCAAAAGTTTGAAGAGTTCCTCAGGGAGAATGAGAGGAAGTCAGTGGAAGCCAGAGCTCTGTGGGTGTAACCGTGAACGTCTTCACTTTGGGACAACAGGATGTTGTTTTAGGATATCGCTCTAACTAACACACGCATCTGTATGCTTTCAGTTTTGAACGGGAGGAAAAATCAAAACAGGAGAAGAATGCCGTAATCAAGAAGCTGACCGCTGAAATGAGGACCATTCAAAGGTAGCAGTCACATTTTGATACTTCACCTCTGACCTGCTTCTCTTCCTCTGCTCAAATAAAGCATGAACAGTGTTAGTTTTGTTCTTGTGTGAATAAAAACAACAAAACAAAACAAACAGCCTTAAGGTGGGGAAACACGAATCCACCACACACTTTTTAGATGTCTAGCTTGTGGTTATGAAGTGGCGAAATATGAAAAAGTCCTTAGAGTACAAACACTTGTACGTTATATGACATTATTCAGAGCGCGGAAGTATCCGAGAGGTGACAAAACTGCAACTAGATATCTGTGTTGTGCTTTTTTAATTATTATTATTATCACTATTTCATAGTGAACTAGAGAAGTATGAAGACGCTCTGACAGACTACCTGAAGTACAAAGACTTCCTGTTCAGACTTTCTCCTCCAGAGTGGCAGGATGAGAAGAAGAGCAAAGACTCAAAGGCTAAAACGTCGTCCGAAAAGAATGACGGACAGGAAGTGGAACCTACTGAGACGGGTATTTGGAATAACAATTTAGTGTTGCTCTAGAGTTGATTGCTAATTTAATCGTTTCTGCTCGCGAGATGCATTTTGCTGGTTAAAAGCAATCATTTATTCGTGTGTTTCCTGTTTGCCTATCCGCAGGTTTGGAGAGGAAGCTTCCCCCTGTCAGAGCGACCAGGTTGTCCTCTGCTCAAAGTGACACACTGCAAGAGCACTTACACACACTTCTAACCATCTGCCCTCTGTGCTATACACCAGGACATCTTAATTTGTTCATATTTTCCATGTAACACTCAATGGATGTATTTAAGTTTTTACTGTTGCACACAGCCAGATGTGTTCGTGTCCTTAAAGAGTGTTTTAAAAAAGTCTTAAATTCATGTGGCTAACATGAAGGCTTTAAAATGTCTTAGATGGGTTTTTAAAATGTAAGTTGGCCTTAGATACGCTGAAGTTTGTTAAATTACAGAATAACTGATCAAACACTGGCATGTGTCCTGAGTGTTATTGGCTGGAAAATGATTTCTGCAATAAATTGGTGAAACGTTAGCAAATTGCACTGGCAAGTAAAAGTGGGACAAATTTACTTTTGCTTATTGTGGAGCAACAGAATCTTAAATCAGATTTTATTTAACCTTTTATTTAACTACACTTATATTTATTAAATATTGGCTGTAAGTTTAACACACTGCATTGTATCTGTAGATATGTTTAACATTACCCAAATTTACAACGATAACAGGTGAATTCTGGACACTCGTTTTCTTGTGTGCAGCTCCCTCTTGTGGTAGGAAATTGGGAATGATTTATGAAACGTATTCATTTAAAACTTTGTCTTTACATATTTCAGAAAGAAAACCTGTTCACCGGATTCTGACAGTTTAGAGGTCAGTTTCCCCTCACCAGAACATCTTACCTTTGGAGTGTTTTATCTGCAGTTTTCACCTTTGACGTCCCTCCACCATTCAGGATAAGCCAGAGCTTTACTTCACCGATCCCCAGCAGCTACTGGACCTGATGTCAGAGCTGACGGAGCAGAACCTGTCCCTGATTCAGAACTCTGCGAGGGTGGGGGAGGCGCTGGAGAAACTCCGGCAGACCGTGGATACGACCAGGAGGAAGATGTAAGCGGTGCGCACAGTAGCCTGCACCTTTTTCTCTTCTTAACCAGCAACATTTAAACCAGGGGTGTCAAACTCATTTTCGTTTTGGGCCAAATCAAGATCATGATTGCTCTTAACCCCTAGAACCCGACGGACCCACCGATGGGTCC
>NW_006800160.1:820328-836559 GCF_000485575.1 Poecilia formosa | reverse complement strand
GAAAACGAGGAGGAGAAGATAGCCCTACAGATTAAAGAGCTGAACCAGAAACTTGACAAAGAGAAGGCGAGAGGCACGAAGCTCGAACAGATGGTCCAGCTTCATGTTTCACTGAGCTCACAGGACCAAGTAAGGACACTAAATATGCATATCTGACCCCTTTTCTGGAGAGTCTGCACTCATATTTGCATGCATATTTCAGAGTGAAGAGCTGTGAAGAATGAGAAAGTACCAAAAAGAAAATGGAACAGGGGAATTTTCTGTTCTGTATTTGGGTGTTCACTGTAGGTGGAAAATTTTCTGTAGGTTTGATCCGGAGCAGTTGTAAAATTCAGCGAAATCCAGGAAAACTCAAAATTTTGCATATAGCAGTTTGTCTTTTCTTGTTCTCCTTGGACACAGCTTACGGGTTTTTAATATCAGATGTGGCATTAAATCGTCTTCCAACATCTGCTTGTAACTTTTTCTTTTTTACAAATGTACACAAGAGTATTCATCTTGGTGAGAAACCTTTACAAAGAGCCATGTTTAGTTCATTGACAAAACTCTTTGTTTTTTTATAAATATCTACTACTAAATACTTTGTAATTTGTCTTATTCCAAGTGCATTAAAATATTTGCATCAGAAATTAGACCAAAAAATACTTTGTAAGATTTTGTGTTTTTGTAGTGGAAAAAGCACATATTTTCTAATAAGAAGTAAAATAAATCTAAAAATACTTGAACTCTTTGGTCATTTTGTTGAGGAACTTTTGTGCAATTGACTGAATGAAAAACATGAACAATCGTCTGCAGTTTCATCAGACTCTGAAAACACTGAGCTACTAAAATACCAATTGTTTGTCGTTGGCGGAATATTTAAATATTTAAACTCTTGGTGTTTTTTTTTTATTTCCAGGACGAGATGTTGGACGCCCTTGATGAAAAGGTGACAGAGGTTTACAGCGCCTGTGTGGAAAACAGGATCACCGACCTCAGCACCTTGCAGAAGGTGGCAAAAATCGAAAGTCGCGTCTTCTCGCTGCTGCAGAGCCTCGAAGGCATGCCAGTAGAGAGACTGGCAGCGGTTAAGAAGGTCAAGGACAGCGAGAAGAGGAGCAGGTATCACTGAGAATATGAGGTGTAATGAAACGGGCAAGACAAGGGTTTATTCAGCCTCCCTGTCCTCATACTGTGACTCAGGATGCGTGAGGAAAAGCTGATGGAGCAGAGAGAGAAACAAAAGGAACGGATGAAGAGGTATCTGGAGAGATCCTTGGCTGACTCCAAGAAAATTGTACGTCTGATTCCTCTGATTAGTCAGAGTATTACTGCAGCGACATCGAAATCCTTTTAGAGACAGAGACAGATGGAGTCACGTTTTTTTTTTTTTTTTGTTCTTTTTTCCCAGAGTGGGAAGAAGCTCATGCCTAGATGCATGCCTGCTGTGAAGAAAGTCGAGGTCGCCGATGTGGACAACAAGCCCGCCGAGGACGACATCAACGATTACCTCTTTGGCTTGGACGACACGGAGTGAAAAAAGCAACAGGAAGTGATGCGGAGGAATTATTTTTACAGTACCAGAGAAAGAATGTCTTTTTTTTTTTTTTTTTTAAGAAAGTGATACTGACTGTTGGATTCTTTTGATGTTATATATCTTACAAATCTATCCTTTAATGTTAGGATTTTACTTTTGTTGCCGAACTTCAAAGCTATGCTAGAAAGCAAAAGGTTTAGAAATCATGCTGCATATCATTAGCACTGTGTTTATTTGATGCAACACCTCTCTGTAAATTTGTAAGAAATGTTTCTTTTAATTTTACCAAACATTTTACTGTGCTATAGCACCCCAACAGGTCAAGAACAATACACACACAACTATTCTAATTAAACCTATTACATTAAACAGTGCATACTGGCTTTTTATAATAGTCTAAAATATAACTATCCATCCATTTTCTTACACTTTTGCCACTAATGGGGTCGGGAGGGGTGCTGACTGTCTCAGTTTGTGTTGCATCCAGTGTCTCACAGGTTGGTTCTTTCTTGAGGACCCACGGTATGAATTCTGGCTCAATTTTTCTAAGTACTGGCCCCAAGTCGTTCGTCCAGTTCCCATATGTAATGACATCGTTTTCAAAGTAATCATCTTCCCATCCTGGAGTCTTTTTCACAGGCTTACGCTTAGATGAGTGTTTCTTCTTCATTAGTGAGGACCGGTCAACCACAGGAAATGATTCACTGGTCACCGGAAATCATAATTTCAAATACCTTTAAACTTTGAATTCTCAGATAAGTTGAAAAGGAGGCGCGTCATGAATGTAGAGCAGGAGCATGAGAAGAAGGAAATTTAAACTGTTCCTTTTGTTATACAAAAAGCGGTAAAATTATATTTTTAGTAAACAAATTGAATGAATTGCTAAAAAAAGGGCAAAGAATATCAGAAATGCAGTGTTTTATGCTATAAAGCATTGCTGCAAGTTCATCTCCCTAACTCCAACATCAGGGATATCTCTTACCTGCGGTCTAGGCCGTTACTCAGTGGTCCCTCATCTTCCTTTAAATTAAAGTTTGCATTTCATTTAAAAGTCAAAGTCCCAGAGACTGGAGCAAGAGAAGAGAGGTGCAGAATCCATGTTGCTTGAAGTATGTGCAGAGTTCACACAATCAGTGATGATTTGGGCTGCTATTTTTGTGTTGGTTCTTTTTTTATAAAGTAACACCAATTACTAGGTAAACTCTTGGCTATTGAGAAATGATAACTCTCAATATAGTTTCACAAATGATGTTCAGAAATGCTTCTCAGTATCGTTTCTCTGGAGGTGTGGACTCTGTTGAAGCTTTAAACTTTACCCAACATCTAACATTTGCCTGTGATGTACGGGCAAACCTTGTGGAGGCTATGAAGCTTACCGGAAATTCCCATTGCTGTAAATAACCCCCCCCTCCCCCCACTTCAAAGGGAGAAATACAGAGCTGAACCAGCCATGGGAACGTGGCCAATACACGGACTGAAAGGCTTCACACTTCCTCCGTTACCATTGCTGAAACTACAGATGTCGTCGTTCACAACTTTTCCATCTGTTTTTTGATTGGCCCAGTTGAAATTCTGCTGGAGAAAGTCCATAACAGAATTACTGTATTTTATGAGTGCATGAATAAGGGAGAGCTGTATGGACATATTAAACCTGGGCGGTGGGGGAGATGATGTGTTCACATACACCCAGAAAGTATGTAGTTGCGCCTCTGGTAACTGGGTAGAAAATGTAAAGAATCTGGGTGCCTTAACTTGTTTTTTTTTGTTTGTTTGTTTGTTTTTTCTAGGTGGAACAGCAGGTGGTGGTGTTTCCTCCAGGCATGGTGAGTTAGCAGCCAGAGAGGAAGGAGGATGAGGAAGTGGTTGGATCAGAAGACTGGACCTGATGATGATGATGATGTCGCCGCCTGTTGTGATGCACCAGCAGCTTCCAGGAGAGTGCTAGCTGGACCCCCAGACTCCGGTCATTCCTGACAATGAGATGGGTAACTGCTGGGCTTACTGCGTGGGGTTCTTCAGGAGGGAAGCCAACAGGATCCAGAGAGGAGGCGGGTACGTAAAGTGAGGCTAGTAGTTAGCTAGCCGAGCTAACTAGCCTGACAGCATCCCTGACCCAGTGTATCCGGTTACTGATAACGCAGCTAAGGTTTTTAGTCTATAAGTGACACGGCAGAATGTGGAGGAAGGCTTCAGTGCTGCTCCGTCTGTGTCGCCACCGGAAGTAGGACTCGGTTTAACATAAAGGCCGGTCAGTTTGTGCTGTTTGTTTGGGGTTTAACCTGCAGCCGGCCGGTCGGTCTCAGGGGGAATGAAGACCCCACCCCACCTTATTGTTGACAGCTTAGTCACAAATACATTCACGCTAGTCTAGCTTGAATGTATTCGAACACGTTTCCTTTCCCAACGCAATTCTGAACTTTTACATGTTTTTTTTTTTTGCGCTTTAATTTCGTCTTCAACGCACAAACTATCACTTGGTTGTTCCTTGTGTTGCGTTCAGGCTGCTCTGTCACCAAACTGAGTGTAAATAATTGATGTTTTAGCCCCATGCCGCCTTCTACACAGCTTCCCTCCTACTCATTTACCCCTCTGTCTCATTATAGAGCTTATATAATGATAGTTTTATGTCATATTCTTGTTTCTGTTGCAAGCCTCTACTTGCAGGTATGATTAGACAGTCATTTAATGAAAGCTTTAAATGACCAAAAATAACTGATTTGTGTTGCAAATCTGTTTGCCTTAGCTTTATCAAAACATGATATATTCCTCTAAATATGTTTCAGGTCAAAGTACTTTCGAAGTTCTACTACAGGAGAGCATTACACAATAGAGGTATGACTTATGGACTTGGTTAATTTTGTCCTTTTGAACTGTGAATATTCAACCCAAGTTTACTTTTATTGTCTTTTTTTTTCTTTCTTTCTTTAATTTTTCCAGTTTGAAAATCTGGTAGAAAGTGACGAGGTAAGTCAGATTTTTTAATTTATTTTTTAATTCTCAGTCTCACAAAAAGTATTCAATGTCCCTTCACATTTTTCACCTCCCAACCACAAACTTTTAATTGTGGAATTTATGATAAACAAACACAAATTCAAGTCAGTTCAAAATCAAAAATACTTTATTGATTCCAAAGGGATATTATATGTTGTTGTGACTCAAATTGTTCAAGACTTTTCCGAGAGTTACTGTAGATGGTGATGGCTGCGATCTCCTGTAGCTGTTTGTGTTGCAGCGAATTGGAAGAAGCCTCCGACTGAATACACTCTGAGTTTTTATGACAGTCTCGGAAAGGAGGATGCTCAGAGTTGGCCGTAATTTTTGTGATTTTTATGTAAAGTCCTTGTGGAAACTCTCATGACTTTCTTACAGTTGTGGTTTTTCTTCTGATTTCCAACTTCTGAACGGCAGAATGTGGAGGAAGGCTTGGAATTAATTAGGAAGTTGGTTGGAATTAATTTGGGTGCCTGAAAACAAATACATGCCACAGTTTTTGTATTTTTATAAAAGGAAAATTTATATTTGTGTCTGACATAAAATCCCAATAAAATATGTTAATTTGTTGTTGTTGTTTTACTCACGGTTTTGCTACTTAGGAAGTAATTTAATTGCAAAAGAGTGTTTAAGTTGAATAAATTATTATAAATTTGGCAAAGACATGTCATTGCTTGGCTACCAGAGAAAAAAATACCTTAAAAGTAAAAGTGTGACTACAATCACACATAGATATTACTGGAAGAGGGAAGAAAGAAAGAAGAAAAAAAATACAAATAATAATATATTGATAAATATATATAACTTAGCATTTTCCATACAGGCAGTCTGAGGGGACTTTTACTTTCACATTGTCATCGTTATCCTGATTGTTATTCTCCTTTCATGATGAATTAAAGAAAATAACACTGATCCAGTTTTTTACACTAGAGTTTTAAAAGTGACTAAAAATACTGTGACTGTTTACGTTTCAGGCTGAGAGCCCAAAGCCCTGTCCAAGGTAAGCAGTCGGGTCCGAATCCAAAAAAAAAAAAAGAAAACGAACTCACCAATATTAAAACTGTGATGTTGTTTTTTTTTATTTGCAGGCCCATCAATGAAGATGAGCTCAGTCACCTCAGAGAACACCACTACGCTGCTATCTCTGACAAACAAGTCCTCATTGACCAAAAGCTCCAAGTTGAGGTGAGACATGATGCTTTATTTCTTGAGAGTTCCAGCTCCCGGTTTTTTTTTTTTTTTTTTGTGCTTTTAGTCTTTGTTTTTGGCTATTATTTTTATTATTATTTGCAGCATCGCTTTGTTTTCTGTTTTGTTAACTTTGTGTTTTGTGTTTGTTTAATTTTGTTTATTTCTGCTCAGTTAGAGGCACAGGAGGAGAAGTTAAGGCTAGAAGAGGAGGCTAGAAATGCCGCCCAGCGCGAGGCCGCCAGGCTGGCTCGTGAACGAAAAATGAAGGAGGTGAGGCGGCACTGAGCGCTCCCTTCTGCTAGTTTACCTTACGGCGTCTCCTCTGACCCGGTGTCCCTCTAGGTGGGCCGTCCTGGCTTTTAAACTCCTCCTTTTCCTTCTCGTTTGTGTGTTGTTCTTTCTTTTTCGTTTTAGCCGTGTGTGTTTTTTCTTTTGTTCTGATCAGCCTGTTTGTTGTGTTGGGGCAATGAATATTTCATCTGCATGGTTACAGTTCAGTTCTCCTCAAATAATTGGTTATAAATTAACTTAAAGTAAACTTAACTTTAACTTAAAGTAATTTATTATCAACACATAAGTCAATAATTTCTTAATATTGATGAAAAAGTGCCAGATTATTTCACTTATGACATGGGGGAAAATATCTTATTGCTGAAATAATCTGCCAGTGGAACTGGTACTTCTTATTTTTTATTAATATTAAGGAATTATTGACTTAAACACCTTTATCATTCTGGAAAGTTACTTAAACATTTTCTTTTCTTATTTCAAGTGTACTAAGATATTTGAACTGGAAACTAGAAAATAAATACTTGGTACAATTTTGTGTTTTTGCAGTGTATCTTGCAGTTGATGGACAAAAACATTGAATTCAGGGCTACGCGTGTGATCTACTGGGGTTTATGGTATTATTGTACAGTAAATTTGTTGTAAGTAATGATCCAGATACCCTTTGATAAGCAGAGCGTTGTCTTTTAGAGTTCAGATTGTTTTATTTGTACAGAGTGCATCATTCGACGCTGTTGGTCGTAATGTATCTGTTGATCATGACACATTATTGAAGTGACTGGAGAATTTGACTGGTTTAGATAGACTGGTCTTATCTAAACAACAGGGCCTTCTTTGTGTCAGTAGGTAACTTTTCATCAGAACAGACAGGAGTCACATGTGGGGTTCCCCAGGGTTCAGTCCCTCGTGCCTCTCCCTTCTAATATCTACAGGTTATAACAGTGGATAAGATTAGTTATACTACACAGATGATACATAGCTCTACATTACGGTGTCACCAGGTGAACACGAACCCATTCAAGGAACAAATCAAAGCGTGAATGTGCCATAACTTTCTTCAGCTGAACAGAAACAAAACTGGAGTAATTAATTCTTTTGCACCTAAAGAGGAGTGGACAAGAAGTTGACGCACAGTTAGAAATCACTGAACAGACTCTAAATCTGGTTTGGTGCGGTGATGGACTCTAACCTGAGCCTTCAGAGTCACATGAAGACAGTTACAAAGTCAGACTTCTATCAGCTGAAACGTGCTGCAAGGATTAAATGACTGATGCAACAGCTAGAGAAACTCAAGGCACAGTTTGCCTAAAATCTCCCAACAGCTTCAGCTGCTCCTGTTGCTGTAAATGTGCCGCACAAATAAACTTGCTGTACCTTAAGTAAGTAAAACTATATATACATTTCAAGGTGTCAAATCACAAAATGCTTGGCAATACTTTGAAGCATAAGAGAAATGAAGAAAATGCTGATTTTAAAAATGTATTTTTAAAAGTCCAGAGGGTCCACTGATCTCAAACCAAAGGGAAGAGGGTTCCAGAGTGTCGGTGCCACTGAACACAATGCTGTTTTCTTTTGTCTTCGTCTTGTATGGAGAACCGTCAGCAGGTTCCTGATCACAGGACCTCAGGGGCCTGCCAGGCAAAAAGCCCTCTAACCTTGTGACTCTCCATGAGAAGCTCTCCGAGTCGGTAGAGGAATATTAAACTGCACTCTAAAATAGATCAGAAGCCGTTGTAGTCACGCCAACGCTTGAGTCACGGGTGAAAACTTGTAGGATTTTGTCATTTTTGAACAACTTGCAACCGTTTGATGTTGAAAGTACTTTGCAATAATTTAGTTGTGATGAAGCAAAAGCACGAGTTGGTAGATGACTGAAAACAAGAACGAACCAAAGACTTCATATTGGGATCCAAAGTGAAACCAGAAGCAAAGGTTATGCCAAGGTTCCTAACGGAGAGATTTTGCCAGAGAACCAAAAGGTCTGAGCGTCTCCTTTCTCTCAGAGGTCCGTTTTTCTGGTACAAAGATAATTACTTCAGTTTTGTCTTTTATTTAGTTGAAGAAACCTGTCAGTTTAACAGAGTCTGTGCAGCTTAACAGATGGTGGCAATTCGAGGTACAACTGAACCTCGAATCTGCATCCATAGCAGTGATTATGGATGTCTTTAAAAGTTGACTGAATATCCCCCAATGGGGAGCAAATAAAACCCAAACATTAGAGGCTCCAGGACCTTGAGGGTTCTCCAAAATGATATATGAATAATTACTTCCACAAATATGTACAAACCACTTCCTGAAACCGTCTTTAATACTGCGGAAACAGGCTTTATTGATTAGTGTAAGCAGGAAATCTTTGACTTTGTTAGGAACTGCGCTTGCCAGATTTGAACAAACCTTCATGAAGACGAGCGTAGTGGTGCTGAAGCAGAAAATTTCCTGTCCTTATTTATCTCCCTTACTTTTACGGTCTAAAGGTTTTCAGCTTGCTTAAAGAACATGTAAGTTTGTTTGCTTTTTATTCTCCATCCGTCTTCATGAGGCCGACATTCTGAAAAGTTTTCATGTAAATCCTGCCTCTCCATTTTGCTAACGGCGAGCTATTTGTCTTGTTTTCCATCTCCAGCTGTACACTCAGAGGACGCGGGGGAAAGCAGACGGCTCGGGCGCCGAGACGCAGCAGAGAAAGTGAGTTCCTTGAAGTTCTGTTGGCGGCACAAATGAGATCGTAAGGTTCTGAAAAGGTTCCCATTGTGAAACTGACATAGAAGGGGCAATTATCTGTTTCACTTACTGGATGGAAAAGTCCAGACTTGTCTCTTAAGAAACTGTTTTGGGGTGAGGGGGTGTTGTGAATAATTGTTGTGAATAATTTCACAACTTTTTCCAAGTACACTCCTGATCAAATTTTAATGCTGGTTGGAAATTGGCAAAAATTAACATTTTGCTCTGTTGGGTCTTAAGAGTGTTCTAAGTATAGCTTCAAAAAGCAAAAAAGAAGAAAATGGGAACAAGTGAGACAAAAACAAAAAAACAACAAATTGCTGAAACTTGACTAATAAGTAGATTGTAACTAGAACTGTTTGGACTGAAAAGCTGACTAACTCAGCTGTCCACATCTAGTTTCAGCTCTGCAAGAACCAGGTTCAGCAGATTTTTATTTAGGAACATTTGTGTGTGTGGGCGTGTGCGTGCGTGTGTGTGTGTGTGTGTTTTTTTTCCTTCTTTGCCCTCTTTAAAGTCCTGTTGTAGTGATTGTCTGCCCGGCTTTTTTACAGACAAGCCTCTGGGGAGGATTTTGACGTCTACCTGCAGAACGTGAAAGCCCAGTCGGATGCTTTCAGGAGCAACAGTGAGTGATGGATTTTTGCTGGATTCAAACCTATGCTGTGCTAAAACCAGTTCATAGCTTTGATTTTTGGAAGAGAAATGTGCCGTTGCGCAGCGTAGCCACTGCCTGTGTGTTTGCAGGACTTCCCTCTGAAGCAAACGCAGTGACGCCCAACACAGACTACAGCTGGGATTTCACCACTAAGACCCGCTCCACCAACGACGACGGGACCTCGCTCGACTTAGAGTGGGAGGATGAGGAAGGTAACGGGTCGACTTTTAGTATTTAGTTTCACTTAATCTGCTGTTTTAATCACTGGTACCTTAAAATGGGGGTATCTTTTTGCTGTGAAAGTTTGCTAATTAACAAGATAAATGTGTCTGATTTTAGGTATCATCTAATTAACTACATTAACATTTGTGGTAGGAGCTTACCAATAATTTGTCAAAGACACTGGTGCAAAAATTGGCACCAGTGTCTGGAGGGGTGCCAAAATACAGCGGAATAATAATTTTTTTGTCAGCATTTTCTGTATTTAACAGCTGACTATGCATTGAAAACCCCTGAAGTGGTCCATATAATATGTCTGCAACAGTGACGTGCGGTGAGGTTCATTACTAATGAGGCACTGACTTATGACTTAGACACCATGTTATTGGACGTACGGAAATTTCGCACATGCATACAATGCTGGAGGGCAAAAAGACTAATCTTTTACATGTCATCCATAGCCGCGTTAACTCAGTGAGACTTAGAAATGTAGGTATAATTTCGTGCTATGATCCACAGCAAAGTTATCTGTATTCACCAAGCTACGCAGACTCGTTGCCATAGCAACTGACAACAATGCCACTCCATGTTTTAGGATTTAACACCAAAAAACATTCAAGAAATTTGCACACAGAACAGAACATTTAGTCTGTTGTTGTAGTACATTTTAGGCTTAATGTTTAATTAATAAATAATTGCTGTGGTAGATTAGCTACTACTTCTACTTTACTGAATTATTTAAACATAAAATGTAGCCCACAAAACGCACATTTCATTAAAAAAACTAAACAAAAGCATCTCATTGATGTTTTACCTTTACGTATCAATGAAATCCATGCACCGCTAATTCTGCACAAAAATATCTGTTCATCCAAAGCCAAGTCTATCCTCGGCATGTCTTTTCTACTCCGTTTGAGAATCATCAAACTGTCTCGAAGCAAAACCTTCAGCTCCGGTGTCGGTCTTCCTTTAGTTATTATTTCCTGCTTCAATTTAAAATNCAACAGTGACGTGCGGTGAGGTTCATTACTAATGAGGCACTGACTTATGACTTAGACACCATGTTATTGAACGTACGGAAATTTCGCACATACATACAACGCTGGGGGGCAAAAAGACTAATCTTTTACATGTCATCCATAGCCGCGTTAACTCAGTGAAACTTAGAAATGTAGGTATAATTTCGTGCTATGATCCACAGCAAAGTTATCTGTATTCGCCAAGCTACGCAGACTCGTTGCCATAGCAACTAACAACAATGCCACTTCATGTTTTAGGATTTAACACAAAAAAACATTCAAGAAATTTGCACACAGAACAGAACATTTAGTCTGTTGTAGTACGTTTTAGGCTTAATGTTTAATTAATAAATAATTGCTGTGGTAGATTAGCTACCGCTTCTACTTTACTGAATTTTTTAAACATAAAATGTAGCCCACAAAACGCACATTTCATTAAAAAACTAAACAAAAACACCTCATTGATGTTTTACCTTTTATCTATCAATGAAATCCATGCACCGCTAATTCTGCACAAAAATATCCGTTCATCCAAAGCCAAGTCTATCCTCGGCATGTCTTTTCTGCTCCGTTTAAGAATCATCAAACTGTCTCGAAGCAAAACTTTCAGCTCCGGTGTTGGTCTTCCTTTAGTTATTATTTCCTGCTTCAATTTAAAATCCACTTTAGAAAACTGTTTAAGTGTAGAAATGTAGTCTTTCATGTTTACGTCGGAAGAGATGAGAAAACAAATATATCGCTGTACTTTACTTATTTACTGTGTGGCTAGCTCCATGGCTAGCTCACTGTGTCTTACTCTGCAGTTGTGCAGTCACAATATCTGGAATCATGAGCGCCCCCTGCCATGAGGCAAGAGAACTGCCTTCCTCACCTCGAGTCTGTTCTCTGCCGTTTCTGATCTGATCGCTCCTCCGCACACAAAACATGATACAAACACAGTTAGTGACAAAAAACACTGTACATTATATACATAAGAGAAATTATGAAAAATCAGTCCATATATTAAATGTTTTTTAGCCATTTTATTGCCGGCGTACAGACAGGACGAACATGCTCCTATAGAATGGCAGCCAGTGCAGTTAGTGAGAGGTTGATCAATCCCAGGTGAGGCTCAGCTTCCTGCTGCCTCACCGGCTTCGCTCCTGAGCATTTGAATGGGAAAATGCGAAAATCCAGCGATTTTGAAGAAAAAATAATCAGAATTGGTTAACCTAAGTAAAAAATAGATACTTTATAGTACAAACCACAGGGTGAAAATAGCAATATAAATGATTTTATTATTATATATTATTTTCCATGATGACAGGTGAAGCTCTGCCTCCCCTGACCACATGTCACTGGTCTGCAAACTGATCTAATCTCTCTCCACAAACGTTTGCTAATCAGCCACTGTCGCCATTTGCTCTGCCGATAGAGGAGGCTGACTGACAGACCCGCCCGTCAGGTCCAGTCTACACATTCCCGATTCACAACCATCACCCCGTTGTAGCCAACGTAGCAAACTTTGTTGCTTTATTTAGCGACTTTTCAGACAAAACTGTTTGTGTCTTTGTCAAATATCTTTTGATAAAAAAGGACATGCGGCAGTATTTTAGGAAGGTGACAATATGTTAATCAAAGGTTTTAAACATTGTCCTGACCATATTCTGTGTATTTTTTTTTTCTCGTGGGACTTTTCTGTCAGGCAAAAGTTTGAGTCCCACGCATCCTGGAGACAGTTGAGGCTACCGCTAACTAGCTGCTAACATGTCCTTGCTAGCTAGCTAGAGAGCTTCTTTTGTTTTGTTTTTTTTGTTGTTGTTTTTTTGCGTCTGTCCTGGATAACTGCACATTTGTTGCCACTTGTCTAGACGGCGTCAGTGCATTTCTGTGGAGATGTAAGTCTTAAATTCCAATCATAAAGGTCTTAAAAACTCTTAAATTTGAGTTGGTGAAACTTGTTCAAACCCTTCAAAGTAATAATAAAGACTTGTAGATGTTGGAGTTAAAAACGTCGTCTTCCCTCCACAGGAATCAACCGAGCTCTTCCAGCCTGGGAGCGGTCTCGGACTGAGGAGGACATCTTGCGGGCGGCCCTGCGGCCCGGCAGCAAACAGATGACCAGCGGCCCCACCTCGGCCTCCGAGGACTCCAACGCTCTGGAGTGGGAGAACGATTTTGTGAGCACTCACCCGGAGGACGGTGGCGACGCCGAATTCGAAGGGTTCGTCAACCCTGTCCTGGACACCCCCTCAGAGGACGCCTCGGACTCTGGTCTCAGGGCGGAGAACCAGGACAGATAGTGTCCGGCACCAAAGGAGACCTCACCAGCTTTTTGCCTCATGAATCCGAAATGTCACTTCTTCGTAATCCGTAAAGAATCTCTGATGCTGGAGAAATTTGGTAATGGATCCAACATGGCAGAGTCTAAAGACAATTATTTTTTTTCCTCAAACGTGTTTTCAGTGCCTTCATCTGCTACAATATCTGACCATTGAGCATTGTAACTGTCCTTCCTTTTACCGTTTTAAACATTGTTCAGAATGTGCTGCTTTCTTTTTTGTTTTTGATGATGATGATGATCAGTGCTTGAGTGACCGAACTGAACCCAGATTGTTGACAGGAAACTTCAACATGACCGCTAACTGTAAAACCAAACGGATGCTTTAGGAGAACAAGGTGATGGTTTAGCTAACAGAAAGACAAAGTGTCACTTTTACATCTCGGTGTCTGGGGACCAAATGCATCTCTGAGTCCAGGTGAGCATCACGCAGGTTTTTTTATTACTATGTATGCAAATGGAATATCTAGAAGTCAAAATTTTACCCTCTCAATTTTATCCAGTACAGTAAAACAAAATACTGCAGCCTCTATTCTAGCAATACAGTTTAAATCAGATTCACACTGATTTAGGTAAGTGCAGAATACCAGAATTATTTACAAAAAAGTCCCCCCAAAATGTCAAAAAGTTAGGAGATAATTTTACTTTGGCTTTTATTAAACTGTATGACTTGGGTCAAACCTTTTGTGCCGTTTCCACAAAATTCCCACAATAGTTTTACTGGAATTCTGGCTCCATTCCTCCTGACAGAACTGGTTGCCATGCCAACACGTTGACTGTGTTGTCCTTAAGCCGTTTTGTAACTAATCTGGCAGTGTTCTTAGGATAATAACTCACTTGCGCCTTAACTTTCCCTTCTCTGATGACGACCTGAGACGTTGCTTCAGCATTTTCACATGGATGCTTTTTTCCTCACACTTTAGCGTCTGTTTTGTAAAGTGCACCATTCCCTCCTGCAGCAAATAAAACCCCACCCACACATGGTTATAAACTTCCCACTTTCCCCTCAAAATTTTATCGGTGATCATTGAGGCCAAAAATACTTGTACCGATTTTCGTTTCATCCCCAGGACATTGAAAACTGGATCCGTTTGTTCCTGTAATTTGTTCCCAAGTGCATTTTGCGAGCTGTAATCTGTAATCGTTGCTTTTGGGAGTCGTGGGCTCTTCCTCTCTGCGTGGCTCTTCAGCCTGTGTCGGTACGCGACTCACTTGGCTGCGGACCGTGTCGCTCGATAACCGGCTCCAGTCAGCATCTTTAGAACCTCCGTTGCTTTCGCCATGGAGTCGATGTGCATATTTAGTACGAAAACATGTTTCAAGGTATCTGCAGATGCGTATAACTATTTCAATCTATTATTTATCAGGGAAGAAAATCGGTCAAATCAACAGATGTAAAAATCGCTGCACCACAAGGAAGATTGTGTTTTACATCTGACCAAGTACATTTTAAAAAACGACTGGACTGCTCCTGCTACAATGTAGGTAACTGCATTTAGTCACACTTTCAAATTTATTGGCATTCATTGATTGAAAGGAGTAAGAAAAAAATAACAATACGGATGGTTTTGAACTTTATAAATTAGAATTTATTGTAATTCTTATAAGAAATGTATCACGATAAACGATACGATAAACGCCCACACCTACTTTCAAAGTGAGTATGTCTCCAGGATTCTTAGATGATTTAACCTACAAATGTCCGTACTTCAGGGCAACCTGTGCGCAAAACAATCTGATTTCAGTGCCGTATGAAATCCTGGCAGTTGCATGCATACGTCTCTAGAAATCACAGGACGGCGCCCAGGTTACACTCAGCACAACAGAACATGGAGGTAGAACCTTACAGATGTCTCAAAGCTCTAAAAATCAAATCAAAAAGTCAGCAATTTCCATAAAGACATTTTTAGTTGTTTTTTTTTTTCTCGCTCTGTATGCAATCTTTGTGACGCATTCAGCATCCATGCGTGCCGCATGTTAGCCAGCTCCAATCAGACACGGTGTACTGACGGTGCATGCGTTCTTCACGAAGAAGAAGCTCTGCTGTTGACTGCGACCTCTAATCAGAAGCTCCGAATGTTGGAACCATCAAGTATGAAATTCTGTTCATCTTAAATGTTTTTGTTGTTGCTGTTGCTTTTCGGCAGAATATTCTGAAAAATCTGACGCGAAGCAGGATTCTCAAGCTAGCCTCTTTTAAGATGACGTCAAAAATCCAAAGAGCAATTTATTAATATCTAATGCCAAAGTGAATTAGAAAATCTACATGGGAAGGCGAATCATTTTTAGAGCGGTGAACATCAAAACTGGACTTAAAACGTCCACTAATCAGATTCCTGTGATGTGCGGGCAGCAGAGGCGCACCGATGCCGGTCTTTTTTCTGGCCAATTGTCGATCTTTAAAATGCAGATTTTAGCTGATGTCAATTTTTTTTTAAATTAAAAAACAAGTGAAAAATTTTTTTTGTTTAGAAAGTCAATCTCGCACATAAATATCGGGCTGACCCAACCGGCCGGTCACCCAAAACTAAGGAAGTCTGAGCCCGGTTGATCAGTGCACCCCTAGTTAACAGTAATGCTGTTGGTGTGTCCAAATCTGTTGTAAACAAGTTGGCCAACAAAGCAATCATGTTTGTTACATTATCACAAGAGGTTTTGTTTAGTTTTCACTTTGATCACTTTCTTTGCTTGTTGTAGAGGATCTTAAAACCTTTAACTCTCATGTCGACTGGTGGAGGGAGACGATGACCTGGGGAATGTGTAGAAGACACATAGGTTTATTTTCAGACTTTTAAAAAAAACAATCAGTGTAATTTACTGCACCATTTAATAATTTAATTTTATGTTTTGTTGTGATTGTTGTTTGAACTTGGTTTAATTCTTGTAAATTGTGTAAAAAAAAAAGTATAATTAAACATTCCTTGTCATGATGAGTTGAAGAAAATAAATTCATAGTTTTAAATGTTTGTGTCTATAGTTTCACTGTTTGGTATATTGTTGCAAACCAATGATGTAGTAAATTTCTTAGCAGATTTTTTTTTATTCCAAAGTCAGCATTCATGTTCTGTCCTATTGTGCTCATATCTTAATTTGATTATATATAATGACGCTTAATGAGTTTTCATCTAATTTGTCTTTTCAGTGTAAGTACTCGAGCTGCTTTCCTGAACGTTTTCCACTTTTGAATGATAATTCTCTCTTTGAAACGGTTGAATACTAGCAGAGCTGAAACGATTAATCGTGATTAATCGATTATTGAAGGAAGTAATGGTCAGCTAATTTAGTCATTGATTAATCGTTAACTGGAG
>NW_006800160.1:762846-820318 GCF_000485575.1 Poecilia formosa | reverse complement strand
CCATTTACTAAGTTTAGATTGCTCTGTGTGTGTGTGTGTGTGTGTGTGTGTGTGTGTGTGTGTGTGTGTGTGTGTGTGTGAAGTGAAAACGAGGAGGAGAAGATAGCCCTACAGATTAAAGAGCTGAACCAGAAACTTGACAAAGAGAAGGCGAGAGGCACGAAGCTCGAACAGATGGTCCAGCTTCATGTTTCACTGAGCTCACAGGACCAAGTAAGGACACTAAATATGCATATCTGACCCCTTTTCTGGAGAGTCTGCACTCATATTTGCATGCATATTTCAGAGTGAAGAGCTGTGAAGAATGAGAAAGTACCAAAAAGAAAATGGAACAGGGGAATTTTCTGTTCTGTATTCGGGTGTTCACTGTAGGGGGAAAATAATAATTTCTTCTTTCTGTAGGTTTGATCCGGAGCAGTTGTAAAATTCAGCGAAATCCAGGAAAACTCAAAATTTTGCATATAGCAATTTGTCTTTTCTTGTTCTCCTTGGACACAGCTGACGGGTTTTAATATCAGATGTGGGATTAAATCGTCTTCAAACATCTGCTTGTAACTTTTTTTTTTTACAAATGTACACAAGAGTATTCATCTTGGTGAGAAACCTTTATGAAGAGCCATGTTTAGTTAATTGACAAAAATCTTTGTTTTTTATAAATATCTACTACTAAATACTTTGTAATTTGTCTTATTCCAAGTGCATTAAAATATTTGCATCAGAAATTAGACCAAAAAATACTTTATAAGATTTTGTGTTTTTGTAGTGGAAAAAGCACATATTTTCTAATAAGAAGTAAAATAAATCTAAAAATACTTGAACTCTTTGGTCATTTTGTTGAGGAACTTTTGTGCAATTGACTGAATGAAAAACATGAACAATCGTCTGCAGTTTCATCAGACTCTGAAAACACTGAGCTACTAAAATACCAATTGTTTGTCGTCGGCGGAACATTTAAATATTTAAACTCTTGGTGTTTTTTTTTTATTTCCAGGACGAGATGTTGGACGCCCTTGATGAAAAGGTGACAGAGGTTTACAGCGCCTGTGTGGAAAACAGGATCACCGACCTCAGCACCTTGCAGAAGGTGGCAAAAATCGAAAGTCGCGTCTTCTCGCTGCTGCAGAGCCTCGAAGGCATGCCAGTAGAGAGACTGGCAGCGGTTAAAAAGGTCAAGGACAGCGAGAAGAGGAGCAGGTATCACTGAGAATATGAGGTGTAATGAAACGGGCAAGACAAGGGTTTATTCAGCCTCCCTGTCCTCATACTGTGACTCAGGATGCGTGAGGAAAAGCTGATGGAGCAGAGAGAGAAACAAAAGGAACGGATGAAGAGGTATCTGGAGAGATCCTTGGCTGACTCCAAGAAAATTGTACGTCTGATTCCTCTGATTAGTCAGAGTATTACTGCAGCGACATCGAAATCCTTTTAGAGACAGAGACAGATGGAGTCACGTTTTTTTTTTTTTTTTGTTCTTTTTTCCCAGAGTGGGAAGAAGCTCATGCCTAGATGCATGCCTGCTGTGAAGAAAGTCGAGGTCGCCGATGTGGACAACAAGCCCGCCGAGGACGACATCAACGATTACCTCTTTGGCTTGGACGACACGGAGTGAAAAAAGCAACAGGAAGTGATGCGGAGGAATTATTTTTACAGTACCAGAGAAAGAATGTCTTTTTTTTTTTTTTTTTTAAGAAAGTGATACTGACTGTTGGATTCTTTTGATGTTATATATCTTACAAATCTATCCTTTAATGTTAGGATTTTACTTTTGTTGCCGAACTTCAAAGCTATGCTAGAAAGCAAAAGGTTTAGAAATCATGCTGCATATCATTAGCACTGTGTTTATTTGATGCAACACCTCTCTGTAAATTTGTAAGAAATGTTTCTTTTAATTTTACCAAACATTTTACTGTGCTATAGCACCCCAACAGGTCAAGAACAATACACACACAACTATTCTAATTAAACCTATTACATTAAACAGTGCATACTGGCTTTTTATAATAGTCTAAAATATAACTATCCATCCATTTTCTTACACTTTTGCCACTAATGGGGTCGGGAGGGGTGCTGACTGTCTCAGTTTGTGTTGCATCCAGTGTCTCACAGGTTGGTTCTTTCTTGAGGACCCACGGTATGAATTCTGGCTCAATTTTTCTAAGTACTGGCCCCAAGTCGTTCGTCCAGTTCCCATATGTAATGACATAGTTTTCAAAGTAATCATCTTCCCATCCTGGAGTCTTTTTCACAGGCTTATGCTTAGATGAGTGTTTCTTCTGCATTAGTGAGGACCGGTCAACCACAGGAAATGATTCACTGGTCACCGGAAATCATAATTTCAAATACCTTTAAACTTTGAATTCTCAGATAAGTTGAAAAGGAGGCGCGTCATGAATGTAGAGCAGGAGCATGAGAAGAAGGAAATTTAAACTGTTCCTTTTGTTATACAAAAAGCGGTAAAATTATATTTTTAGTAAACAAATTGAATGAATTGCTAAAAAAAGGGCAAAGAATATCAGAAATGCAGTGTTTTATGCTATAAAGCATTGCTGCAAGTTCATATCCCCAACTCCAACATCAGGGATATCTCTTACCTGCAGTCTAGGCCGTTACTCAGTGGTCCCAAATCTTCCTTTAAATTAAAGTTTGCATTTCATTTAAAAGTCAAAGTCCCAGAGACTGGAGCAAGAGAAGAGAGGTGCAGAATCCATGTTGCTTGAAGTATGTGCAGAGTTCACACAATCAGTGATGATTTGGGCTGCTATTTTTGTGTTGGTTCTTTTTTTATAAAGTAACACCAATTACTAGGTAAACTCTTGGCTATTGAGAAATGATAACTCTCAATATAGTTTCACAAATGATGTTCAGAAATGCTTCTCAGTATCGTTTCTCTGGAGGTGTGGACTCTGTTGAAGCTTTAAACTTTACCCAACATCTAATATTTGCCTGTGATGTACGGGCAAACCTTGTGGAGGCTATGAAGCTTACCGGAAATTCCCATTGCTGTAAATAACCACCCCCCCAATTTCAAAGGGAGAAATACAGAGAATAATTGCGGTTGTGGAGATGATGTGTTCACATACACCCAGAAAGTATGTAGTTGCGCCTCTGGTAACTGGGTAGAAAATGTAAAGAATCTGGGTGCCTTAACTTGTTTTTTTTTTAGGTTTTTTATTGTTGTTGTTGTTGTTTTTTTTCTAGGTGGAACAGCAGGTGGTGGTGTTTCCTCCAGGCATGGTGAGTTAGCAGCCAGAGAGGAAGGAGGATGAGGAAGTGGTTGGATCAGAGGACTGGACCTGATGATGATGATGATGTCGCCGCCTGTTGTGATGCACCAGCAGCTTCCAGGAGAGTGCTAGCTGGACCCCCAGACTCCGGTCATTCCTGACAATGAGATGGGTAACTGCTGGGCTTACTGCGTGGGGTTCTTCAGGAGGGAAGCCAACAGGATCCAGAGAGGAGGCGGGTACGTAAAGTGAGGCTAGTAGTTAGCTAGCCGAGCTAACTAGCCTGACAGCATCCCTGACCCAGTGTATCCGGTTACTGATAACGCAGCTAAGGTTTTTAGTCTATAAGTGACACGGCAGAATGTGGAGGAAGGCTTCAGTGCTGCTCCGTCTGTGTCGCCACCGGAAGTAGGACTCGGTTTAACATAAAGGCCGGTCAGTTTGTGCTGTTTGTTTGGGGTTTAACCTGCAGCCGGCCGGTCGGTCTCAGGGGGAATGAAGACCCCACCCCACATTATTGTTGACAGCTTAGTCACAAATACATTCACGCTAGTCTAGCTTGAATGTATTCGAACACGTTTCCTTTCCCAACGCAATTCTGAACTTTTACATGTTTTTTTTTTTTGCGCTTTAATTTCGTCTTCAACGCACAAACTATCACTTGGTTGTTCCTTGTGTTGCGTTCAGGCTGCTCTGTCACCAAACTGAGTGTAAATAATTGATGTTTTAGCCCCATGCCGCCTTCTACACAGCTTCCCTCCTACTCATTTACCCCTCTGTCTCATTATAGAGCTTATATAATGATAGTTTTATGTCATATTCTTGTTTCTGTTGCAAGCCTCTACTTGCAGGTATGATTAGACAGTCATTTAATGAAAGCTTTAAATGACCAAAAATAACTGATTTGTGTTGCAAATCTGTTTGCCTTAGCTTTATCAAAACATGATATATTCCTCTAAATATGTTTCAGGTCAAAGTACTTTCGAAGTTCTACTACAGGAGAGCATTACACAATAGAGGTATGACTTATGGACTTGGTTAATTTTGTCCTTTTGAACTGTGAATATTCAACCCAAGTTTACTTTTATTGTCTTTTTTTTTCTTTCTTTCTTTAATTTTTCCAGTTTGAAAATCTGGTAGAAAGTGACGAGGTAAGTCAGATTTTTTAATTTATTTTTTAATTCTCAGTCTCACAAAAAGTATTCAATGTCCCTTCACATTTTTCACCTCCCAACCACAAACTTTTAATTGTGGAATTTATGATAAACAAACACAAATTCAAGTCAGTTCAAAATCAAAAATACTTTATCGATTCCAAAGGGAAATTATATGTTGTTGTGACTCAAATTGTTCAAGACTCTTCCGAGAGTTACTGTAGATGGTGATGGCTGCGATCTCCTGTAGCTGTTTGTGTTGCAGCGAATTGGAAGAAGCCTCCGACTGAATACACTCTGAGTTTTTATGACAGTCTCGGAAAGGAGGATGCTCAGAGTTGGCCGTAATTTTTGTGATTTTTATGTAAAGTCCTTGTGGAAACTCTCATGACTTTCTTACAGTTGTGGTTTTTCTTCTGATTTCCAACTTCTGAACGGCAGAATGTGGAGGAAGGCTTGGAATTAATTAGGAAGTTGGTTGGAATTAATTTGGGTGCCTGAAAACAAATACATGCCACAGTTTTTGTATTTTTATAAAAGGAAAATTTATATTTGTGTTTGACATAAAATCCCAATAAAATATGTTAATTTGTTGTTGTTTTACTCACAGTTTTGCTACTTGGGAAGTAATTTCATTGCAAAAGAGTGTTTAAGTTGAATAAATTATTATAAATTTGGCAAAGACATGTCATTGCTTGGCTACCAGAGAAAAAAATACCTTAAAAGTAAAAGTGTGACTACAATCACACATAGATATTACTGGAAGAGGGAAGAAAGAAAGAAGAAAAAAAATACAAATAATAATATATTGATAAATATATATAACTTAGCATTTTCCATACAGGCAGTCTGAGGGGACTTTTACTTTCACATTGTCATCGTTATCCTGATTGTTATTCTCCTTTCATGATGAATTAAAGAAAATAACACTGATCCAGTTTTTTACACCAGAGTTTTAAAAGTGACTAAAAATACTGTGACTGTTTACGTTTCAGGCTGAGAGCCCAAAGCCCTGTCCAAGGTAAGCAGTCGGGTCCGAATCCAAAAAAAAAAAAAGAAAACGAACTCACCAATATTAAAACTGTGATGTTGTTTTTTTTTATTTGCAGGCCCATCAATGAAGATGAGCTCAGTCACCTCAGAGAACACCGCTACGCTGCTATCTCTGACAAACAAGTCCTCATTGACCAAAAGCTGCAAGTTGAGGTGAGACATGATGCTTTAATTCTTGAGAGTTCCAGCTCCCGTTTTTTTTTTTTTTTTTTTTTTTTTTTTGTGCTTTTAGTCTTTTGTTTTTGGCTTATTATTTTTATTATTATTATTTGCAGCATCGCTTTGTTTTCTGTTTTGTTAACTTTGTGTTTTGTGTTTGTTTAATTTTGTTTATTTCTGCTCAGTTAGAGGCACAGGAGGAGAAGTTAAGGCTAGAAGAGGAGGCTAGAAATGCCGCCCAGCGCGAGGCCGCCAGGCTGGCTCGTGAACGAAAAATGAAGGAGGTGAGGCGGCACTGAGCGCTCCCTTCTGCTAGTTTACCTTACGGCGTCTCCTCTGACCCGGTGTCCCTCTAGGTGGGCCGTCCTGGCTTTTAAACTCCTCCTTTTCCTTCTCGTTTGTGTGTTGTTCTTTCTTTTTCGTTTTAGCCGTGTGTGTTTTTTCTTTTGTTCTGATCAGCCTGTTTATTATGTTGGGGCAATGAATATTTCATCTGCATGGTTACAGTTCAGTTCTCCTCAAATAATTGGTTATAAATTAACTTAAAGTAAACTTAACTTTAACTTAAAGTAATTTATTATCAACACATAAGTCAATAATTTCTTAATATTGATGAAAAAGTGCCAGATTATTTCACTTATGACATGGGGGAAAATATCTTATTGCTGAAATAATCTGCCAGTGGAACTGGTACTTCTTATTTTTTATTAATATTAAGGAATTATTGACTTAAACACCTTTATCATTCTGGAAAGTTACTTAAACATTTTCTTTTCTTATTTCAAGTGTACTAAGATATTTGAACTGGAAACTAGAAAATAAATACTTGGTACAATTTTGTGTTTTTGCAGTGTATCTTGCAGTTGATGGACAAAAACATTGAATTCAGGGCTACGCGTGTGATCTACTGGGGTTTATGGTATTATTGTACAGTAAATTTGTTGTAAGTAATGATCCAGATACCCTTTGATAAGCAGAGCGTTGTCTTTTAGAGTTCAGATTGTTTTATTTGTACAGAGTGCATCATTCGACGCTGTTGGTCGTAATGTATCTGTTGATCATGACACATTATTGAAGTGACTGGAGAATTTGACTGGTTTAGATAGACTGGTCTTATCTAAACAACAGGGCCTTCTTTGTGTCAGTAGGTAACTTTTCATCAGAACAGACAGGAGTCACATGTGGGGTTCCCCAGGGTTCAGTCCCTCGTGCCTCTCCCTTCTAATATCTACAGGTTATAACAGTGGATAAGATTAGTTATACTACACAGATGATACATAGCTCTACATTACGGTGTCACCAGGTGAACACGAACCCATTCAAGGAACAAATCAAAGCGTGAATGTGCCATAACTTTCTTCAGCTGAACAGAAACAAAACTGGAGTAATTAATTCTTTTGCACCTAAAGAGGAGTGGACAAGAAGTTGACGCACAGTTAGAAATCACTGAACAGACTCTAAATCTGGTTTGGTGCGGTGATGGACTCTAACCTGAGCCTTCAGAGTCACATGAAGACAGTTACAAAGTCAGACTTCTATCAGCTGAAACGTGCTGCAAGGATTAAATGACTGATGCAACAGCTAGAGAAACTCAAGGCACAGTTTGCCTAAAATCTCCCAACAGCTTCAGCTGCTCCTGTTGCTGTAAATGTGCCGCACAAATAAACTTGCTGTACCTTAAGTAAGTAAAACTATATATACATTTCAAGGTGTCAAATCACAAAATGCTTGGCAATACTTTGAAGCATAAGAGAAATGAAGAAAATGCTGATTTTAAAAATGTATTTTTAAAAGTCCAGAGGGTCCACTGATCTCAAACCAAAGGGAAGAGGGTTCCAGAGTGTCGGTGCCACTGAACACAATGCTGTTTTCTTTTGTCTTCGTCTTGTATGGAGAACCGTCAGCAGGTTCCTGATCACAGGACCTCAGGGGCCTGCCAGGCAAAAAGCCCTCTAACCTTGTGACTCTCCATGAGAAGCTCTCCGAGTCAGTAGAGGAATATTAAACTGCACTCTAAAACAGATCAGAAGCCGTTGTAGTCACGCCAACGCTTGAGTCACGGGTGAAAACTTGTAGGATTTTGTCATTTTTGAACAACTTGCAACCGTTTGATGTTGAAAGTACTTTGCAATAATTTAGTTGTGATGAAGCAAAAGCACGAGTTGGTAGATGACTGAAAACAAGAACGAACCAAAGACTTCATATTGGGATCCAAAGTGAAACCAGAAGCAAAGGTTATGCCAAGGTTCCTAACGGAGAGATTTTGCCAGAGAACCAAAAGGTCTGAGCGTCTCCTTTCTCTCAGAGGTCCGTTTTTCTGGTACAAAGATAATTACTTCAGTTTTGTCTTTTATTTAGTTGAAGAAACCTGTCAGTTTAACAGAGTCTGTGCAGCTTAACAGATGGTGGCAATTCGAGGTACAACTGAACCTCGAATCTGCATCCATAGCAGTGATTATGGATGTCTTTAAAAGTTGACTGAATATCCCCCAATGGGGAGCAAATAAAACCCAAACATTAGAGGCTCCAGGACCTTGAGGGTTCTCCAAAATGATATATGAATAATTACTTCCACAAATATGTACAAACCACTTCCTGAAACCGTCTTTAATACTGCGGAAACAGGCTTTATTGATTAGTGTAAGCAGGAAATCTTTGACTTTGTTAGGAACTGCGCTTGCCAGATTTGAACAAACCTTCATGAAGACGAGCGTAGTGGTGCTGAAGCAGAAAATTTCCTGTCCTTATTTATCTCCCTTACTTTTACGGTCTAAAGGTTTTCAGCTTGCTTAAAGAACATGTAAGTTTGTTTGCTTTTTATTCTCCATCCGTCTCCATGAGGCCGACATTCTGAAACGTTTTCATGTAAATCCTGCCTCTCCATTTTGCTAACGGCGAGCTATTTGTCTTGTTTTCCATCTCCAGCTGTACACTCAGAGGACGCGGGGGAAAGCAGACGGCTCGGGCGCCGAGACGCAGCAGAGAAAGTGAGTTCCTTGAAGTTCTGTTGGCGGCACAAATGAGATCGTAAGGTTCTGAAAAGGTTCCCATTGTGAAACTGACATAGAAGGGGCAATTATCTGTTTCACTTACTGGATGGAAAAGTCCAGACTTGTCTCTTAAGAAACTGTTTTGGGGTGAGGGGGTGTTGTGAATAATTGTTGTGAATAATTTCACAACTTTTTCCAAGTACACTCCTGATCAAATTTTAATGCTGGTTGGAAATTGGCAAAAATTAACATTTTGCTCTGTTGGGTCTTAAGAGTGTTCTAAGTAAAGCTTCAAAAAGCAAAAAAGAAGAAAATGGGAACAAGTGAGACAAAAACAAAAAAACAACAAATTGCTGAAACTTGACTAATAAGTAGATTGTAACTAGAACTGTTTGGACTGAAAAGCTGACTAACTCAGCTGTCCACATCTAGTTTCAGCTCTGCAAGAACCAGGTTCAGCAGATTTTTATTTAGGAACATTTGTGTGTGTGGGCGTGTGCGTGCGTGTGTGTGTGTGTGTGTTTTTTTTCCTTCTTTGCCCTCTTTAAAGTCCTGTTGTAGTGATTGTCTGCCCGGCTTTTTTACAGACAAGCCTCTGGGGAGGATTTTGACGTCTACCTGCAGAACGTGAAAGCCCAGTCGGATGCTTTCAGGAGCAACAGTGAGTGATGGATTTTTGCTGGATTCAAACCTATGCTGTGCTAAAACCAGTTCATAGCTTTGATTTTTGGAAGAGAAATGTGCCGTTGCGCAGCGTAGCCACTGCCTGTGTGTTTGCAGGACTTCCCTCTGAAGCAAACGCAGTGACGCCCAACACAGACTACAGCTGGGATTTCACCACTAAGACCCGCTCCACCAACGACGACGGGACCTCGCTCGACTTAGAGTGGGAGGATGAGGAAGGTAACGGGTCGACTTTTAGTATTTAGTTTCACTTAATCTGCTGTTTTAATCACTGGTACCTTAAAATGGGGGTATCTTTTTGCTGTGAAAGTTTGCTAATTAACAAGATAAATGTGTCTGATTTTAGGTATCATCTAATTAACTACATTAACATTTGTGGTAGGAGCTTACCAATAATTTGTAAAAGACACTGGTGCAAAAATTGGCACCAGTGTCTGGAGGGGTGCCAAAATACAGCGGAATAATAATTTTTTTGTCAGCATTTTCTGTATTTAACAGCTGACTATGCATTGAAAACCCCTGAAGTGGTCCATATAATATGTCTGCAACAGTGACGTGCGGTGAGGTTCATTACTAATGAGGCACTGACTTATGACTTAGACACCATGTTATTGGACGTACGGAAATTTCGCACATGCATACAATGCTGGAGGGCAAAAAGACTAATCTTTTACATGTCATCCATAGCCGCGTTAACTCAGTGAGACTTAGAAATGTAGGTATAATTTCGTGCTATGATCCACAGCAAAGTTATCTGTATTCACCAAGCTACGCAGACTCGTTGCCATAGCAACTGACAACAATGCCACTCCATGTTTTAGGATTTAACACCAAAAAACATTCAAGAAATTTGCACACAGAACAGAACATTTAGTCTGTTGTTGTAGTACATTTTAGGCTTAATGTTTAATTAATAAATAATTGCTGTGGTAGATTAGCTACTACTTCTACTTTACTGAATTATTTAAACATAAAATGTAGCCCACAAAACGCACATTTCATTAAAAAAACTAAACAAAAGCATCTCATTGATGTTTTACCTTTACGTATCAATGAAATCCATGCACCGCTAATTCTGCACAAAAATATCTGTTCATCCAAAGCCAAGTCTATCCTCGGCATGTCTTTTCTACTCCGTTTGAGAATCATCAAACTGTCTCGAAGCAAAACCTTCAGCTCCGGTGTCGGTCTTCCTTTAGTTATTATTTCCTGCTTCAATTTAAAATCCACTTTAGAAAACTGTTTAAGTGTAGAAATGTAGTCTTTCATGTTGACGTCGGAAGAGAGGAGAAAACAAATATATCGCTGTACTTTACTTATTTACTGTATGGCTAGATCCATGGCTAGCTCACTGTGTCTTACTCTGCAGTTGTGCAGTCACAATATCTGGAATCATGAGCGCCCCCTGCCATGAGGCAGGAGAACTTCCTGCCTCACCTCGAGTCTGTTCTCTGCCGTTTCTGATGTGATCTCTCCTCCGCACACAAAACACGATACACACACAGTTAGTGACAAAAAAACACTGTACATTATATACATAAGAGAAATTATGAAAAATCAGTCCATATATTAAATGTTTTTTAGCCATTTTATTGCCGGCGTACAGACAGGACGAACATGCTCCCATAGAATGGCAGCCAGTGCAGTTAGTGAGAGGTTGATCAATCCCAGGTGAGGGATTGTGTATTTTTTTTTCTCGTGGGACTTTTCTGTCAGGCAAAAGTTTGAGTCCCACGCATCCTGGAGACAGTTGAGGCTACCGCTAACTAGCTGCTAACATGTCCTTGCTAGCTAGCTAGAGAGCTTCTTTTGTTTTGTTTTTTTTGTTGTTGTTTTTTTGCGTCTGTCCTGGATAACTGCACATTTGTTGCCACTTGTCTAGACGGCGTCAGTGCATTTCTGTGGAGATGTAAGTCTTAAATTCCAATCATAAAGGTCTTAAAAACTCTTAAATTTGAGTTGGTGAAACTTGCACAAACCCTTCAAAGTAATAATAAAGACTTGTAGATGTTGGAGTTAAAAACGTCGTCTTCCCTCCACAGGAATCAACCGAGCTCTTCCAGCCTGGGAGCGGTCTCGGACCGAGGAGGACATCTTGCGGGCGGCCCTGCGGCCCGGCAGCAAACAGATGACCAGCGGCCCCACCTCGGCCTCCGAGGACTCCAACGCTCTGGAGTGGGAGAACGATTTTGTGAGCACTCACCCGGAGGACGGTGGCGACGCCGAATTCGAAGGGTTCGTCAACCCCGTCCTGGACACCCCCTCAGAGGACGCCTCGGACTCTGGTCTCAGGGCGGAGAACCAGGACAGATAGTGTCCGGCACCAAAGGAGACCTCACCAGCTTTTTGCCTCATGAATCCGAAATGTCACTTCTTCGTAATCCGTAAAGAATCTCTGATGCTGGAGAAATTTGGTAATGGATCCAACATGGCAGAGTCTAAAGACAATTATTTTTTTTCCTCAAACGTGTTTTCAGTGCCTTCATCTGCTACAATATCTGACCATTGAGCATTGTAACTGTCCTTCCTTTTACCGTTTTAAACATTGTTCAGAATGTGCTGCTTTCTTTTTTGTTTTTGATGATGATGATGATCAGTGCTTGAGTGACCGAACTGAACCCAGATTGTTGACAGGAAACTTCAACATGACCGCTAACTGTAAAACCAAACGGATGCTTTAGGAGAACAAGGTGATGGTTTAGCTAACAGAAAGACAAAGTGTCACTTTTACATCTCGGTGTCTGGGGACCAAATGCAGCTCTGAGTCCAGGTGAGCATCACGCAGGTTTTTTTATTACTATGTATGCAAATGGAATATCTAGAAGTCAAAATTTTACCCTCTCAATTTTATCCAATACAGTAAAACAAAATACTGCAGCCTCTATTCAAGCAATACAGTTTAAATCAGATTCACACTGATTTAGGTAAGTGCAGAATACCAGAATTATTTACAAAAAAGTCCCCCAAAATGTCAAAAAGTTAGGAGATAATTTTACTTTGGCTTTTATTAAACTGTATGACTTGGGTCAAACCTTTTGTGCCGTTTCCACAAAATTCCCACAATAGTTTTACTGGAATTCTGGCTCCATTCCTCCTGACAGAACTGGTTGCCATGCCAACACGTTGACTGTGTTGTCCTTAAGCCGTTTTGTAACTAATCTGGCAGTGTTCTTAGGATAATAACTCACTTGCGCCTTAACTTTCCCTTCTCTGATGACGACCTGAGACGTTGCTTCAGCATTTTCACATGGATGCTTTTTTCCTCACACCTTACCATCTGTTTTGTAAAGCGCACCAGTCCCTCCTGCAGCAAATAAAACCCCACCCACACATGGTTATAAACTTCCCACTTTCCCCTCAAAATTTTATCGGTGATCATTGAGGCCAAAAATACTTGTACCGATTTTCGTTTCATCCCCAGGACATTGAAAACTGGATCTGTTTGTTGCTGTAATTTGTTCCCAAGTGCTTTTTGCAAGCTGTAATCTGTAATCGTTGCTTTTGGGAGTCGTGGGCTCTTCCTCTCTGCGTGGCTCTTCAGCCTGTGTCGGTACGCGACTCACTTGGCTGCGGACCGTGTCGCTCGATAACCGGCTCCAGTCAGCATCTTTAGAACCTCCGTTGCTTTCGCCATGGAGTCGATGTGCATATTTAGTACGAAAACATGTTTCAAGGTATCTGTAGATGCGTATAACTATTTCAACCTATTATCTATCAGGGAAGAAAATCGGTCGAATCAACAGATGTAAAATTCGCTGCACCACAAGGAAGTTTGTGTTTTACATCTGACCAAGTACATTTTAAAAAACGACTGGACTGCTCCTGCTACAATGTAGGTAACTGCATTTAGTCACACTTTCAAATTTATTGGCATTCATTGATTGAAAGGAGTAAGAAAAAAATAACAATACGGATGGTTTTGAACTTTATAAATTAGAATTTATTGTAATTCTTATAAGAAATGTATCACGATAAACGATACAATAAACGCCCACACCTACTTTCAAAGTGAGTATGTCTCCAGGATTCTTAGATGATTTAACCTACAAATGTCCGTACTTCAGGGCAACCTGTGCGCAAAACAATCTGATTTCAGTGCCGTATGAAATCCTGGCAGTTGCATGCATAAGTCTCTAGAAATCACAGGACGGCGCCCAGGTTACACTCAGCACAACAGAACATGGAGGTAGAACCTTACACATGTCTCAAAGCTCTAAAAATCAAATCAAAAAGTCAGCAATTTCCACAAAGACATTTTTAGTTGTTTTTTTTTTTCTCGCTCTGTATGCAATCTTTGTGACGCATTCAGCATCCATGCGTGCCGCATGTTAGCCAGCTCCAATCAGACACGGTGTACTGACGGTGCATGCGTTCTTCACGAAGAAGAAGCTCTGCTGTTGACTGCGACCTCTAATCAGAAGCTCCGAATGTTGGAACCATCAAGTATGAAATTCTGTTCATCTTAAATGTTTTTGTTGTTGCTGTTGCTTTTCGGCAGAATATTCTGAAAAATCTGACGCGAAGCAGGATTCTCAAGCTAGCCTCTTTTAAGATGACGTCAAAAATCCAAAGAGCAATTTATTAATATCTAATGCCAAAGTGAATTAGAAAATCTATGTGGGAAGGCAAATCATTTTTAGAGCGGTGAACATCAAAACTGGACTTAAAACGTCCACTAATCAGATTCCTGTGATGTGCGGGCAGCAGAGGCGCACCGATGCCGGTCTTTTTTCTGGCCAATTGTCGATCTTTAAAATGCAGATTTTAGCTGATGTCAATTTTTTTTTAAATTAAAAAACAAGTGAAAAATTTTTTTTGTTTAGAAAGTCAATCTCGCACATAAATATCGGGCTGACCCAACCGGCCGGTCACCCAAAACTAAGGAAGTCTGAGCCCGGTTGATCAGTGCACCCCTAGTTAACAGTAATGCTGTTGGTGTGTCCAAATCTGTTGTAAACAAGTTGGCCAACAAAGCAATCATGTTTGTTACATTATCACAAGAGGTTTTGTTTAGTTTTCACTTTGATCACTTTCTTTGCTTGTTGTAGAGGATCTTAAAACCTTTAACTCTCATGTCGACTGGTGGAGGGAGACGATGACCTGGGGAATGTGTAGAAGACACATAGGTTTATTTTCAGACTTTTAAAAAAAACAATCAGTGTAATTTACTGCACCATTTAATAATTTAATTTTATGTTTTGTTGTGATTGTTGTTTGAACTTGGTTTAATTCTTGTAAATTGTGTAAAAAAAAAAGTATAATTAAACATTCCTTGTCATGATGAGTTGAAGAAAATAAATTCATAGTTTTAAATGTTTGTGTCTATAGTTTCACTGTTTGGTATATTGTTGCAAACCAATGATGTAGTAAATTTCTTAGCAGATTTTTTTTTATTCCAAAGTCAGCATTCATGTTCTGTCCTATTGTGCTCATATCTTAATTTGATTATATATAATGACGCTTAATCAGTTTTCATCTAATTTGTCTTTTCAGTGTAAGTACTCGAGCTGCTTTCCTGAACGTTTTCCACTTTTGAATGATAATTCTCTCTTTGAAACGGTTGAATACTAGCAGAGCTGAAACGATTAATCGTGATTAATCGATTATTGAAGGAAGTAATGGTCAGCTAATTTAGTCATTGATTAATCGTTAACTGGAGAATACAGGCTCTGAAAATGAAAAAGGCCATTTTCAGGGCACTAATTAAGACAAAGCTGAACAAAAACATAAACATTTGAGATAAAAAAAATCTCTATGTTCTGGCGGAAAAAAAATCCTCAAGTGACATAGCTTTAGCTTCACCTGATTAAAATTCTGTTCTAAAAAATCTATAAAGTACTTTTTGTATCCAATTATTAATAATTTAATCCAAAACTAATCAGATCAGGCTGAGGTTTTCATATGTTGATGCTGGAAGTATTTTTTTAGCTGCAGATGGATCCTGTGCTACTAATCATCCGGCGTTCGCTACAGGAGTGTGGCGTCATTACATTTTCGGCTGTTTATTGTTTATTTTCTTATTCAAAATAAGGAATTGTATTGTTTATTTGTGTCTTTTAATATACTTCTTATATTGTATAAAATAAGCTCAAGTGTTTAAATGAGAAATCTGCAGAATTTCCTTTAATCCAATTAATCGATTAATCAACAGAATAATCAGCTACTAAAGTAATCTTTACCTGCAGCCCTGAATAGTATCTTTAAAATCCTTCCTTGATTCAAACATAGTTAGAGTTGCTCTTTCTAAGGTGATTGCTGCTCGTTTTCCTGCTTGGAAGAACAGCTCACTGGTAACAACACTCCTACCTTTTCTGTATTGTCTCACTCTTTCTATAGAAGAGCGTTTCTCACTAAATTCCTCCAGAAGTGGTCCAGTTGCAAAGTGTTGCTCTACTCAGTGCTTTCTCTAGTTGGAAATTTTCTACCAGGAATTGCTTTGTCGTTCGTGAATAGGCGGGTTGACGCAGCTCCTTTGACGACTGGGTAAGCCGCTAACCGTTTGTTCTCTGATTTGTGCTACGGAAAAGCAATTCCACGTAAAAGCAGCAACCTGACCTTAACATGCTGTGTGTCGTTAATAGTGGAAAAAGCATCACTATGAATTTAAGTGTATTGTAGAGTACATTTGATACAGGAATCTACTGGACAGAGGAATGACTGTGTGTGTGTGGTGTGTGTGTGTGTGCGTGTGTGTGTGTAAACGTTTGTGCAGAAGACTGTAATTTAATTTATAAAGTATATGCTTAGAGCATCTATCAATAATGCAGCTGTATGAGGTTCCCATATGGAACAGAAGTGGCAAGCAATATAAAAAAAGCACAATATCTTGGAAAAAGTATCTGCACCCTTTGAACTTTTGCACATTGCAACCATAAAGTGATTATTTATTTATTTATGTTTACTTTTTAGCAGATTCATCTTCTTGTCTGCACCTGTGGACCTTCCACAATGGTTCTTAGTAACTGTGGCCTAAAAATAATAATAATAATAATAAAAAATTCAAGTAACATTTTCAATATAAATTGAAAAACAAATCCTGGTTTAAATGGGTTTTATTCGTGTGACGAATTGATTTTACACAACAGAATGACATTAAAAATATTGTTTCAGATCCATTTTTTTGCATCTTTAAGTTGGAAATCATGTTTGTTTTTTTCGTAAATTTCAACATCCCACAGAAGGAAATGAATCCATCTTATTTTCTGTTAAAGTTTTTTGTTTTTCTTTATTTTTGAAACCTAAGAACAGAAATAACGAGTTTTTTTGTTTTTTTTAAATGACACATTTTTCCGAAGTAGATGTTTATCAAAAAATTTTAAGTGAAGGTTATGTAACATTCTCGACTTCAAGCAAAACTTATTTAACTGAACTGAGTAGTTTATGTCAAAGCATTCTAATGTGTTTGAATGGTTCAAAGTCTAGAACTAAATTAAATTGAGAATCTGAGGGGGAAAAAAACTTTTAGTATCTAGTAGTGAATATCAGACTCAGCTGCAATTTTCAGATTTTCTTTTGTCCAGATTTTTGAAAATCAGACTACTTTTCTCATTCTTTACAATAAATGCACTCTTTTGTCTAGCTATCACATAAAATTCAAAGACAGTAAACTACAAATTGTGGTTGTAACGAGGAGTGTGAGATTGTGTGAACTTGTGTAATTTATGCACATATTTGAACATCGTTTTATGCTTTGAATCGTGTCTCTCGGTGACCGGTTACCGAGTCACACACACCACTTGGCTCTTTCCTGGTCTGCAGCAGCGTGTAGAGTGGAAACGCTTCGCCTGAGCTGCCATCTCAGCCTGGAAGGCCTCGTCTGCTCTCGTTGGCCATGTGATTAATCAAAAATAGCAAAAGCAGCTGCTCATCCTTTCTTTGAGCAAACTGTTCGCTAATCAGCCATTATTCAAATGCTTTAACAAATGAAAGACAAGAGCAAAGGGCAAACGAGGCTTTGCAGACAGCCAAGACGATTCCTCCCAGCGGTTTAAATGTCTACCTTCACTATTAAAGGCACTTCATCTGCCTTTCCAAGCAAAATGGATTAAAACTCTCTTAAATCTGCACGAAACTCCTACAGAGAACCATGATGTAATTTTTAAAGAAAATGTGTCTTGATTGCAAAATTATATGTGAATTTTTGGCTTAAAATATAAAAAGAAAATGATCATGCCATAGCTATATGATATAGCTCATTTAGGATAAATATTATATCTGATCATATAAATGATCTTAATATGTTCTGGAGTTTTGCAGAGACATAATCCGACATGTTTAACGGTGCCGTTTCCCAAACTTGTTCCTCTTATAGGAGAGTTGGCAAGTGGTCAGGTTGTCCCCGTTTTCATTTTAACTTTTCATTTAATATTTTTGCTTCATTCACTCAAAAATAAATCTGAATAGTTCAGATAATGACTAAAAGAAATCACTTAACAAAAGGAGCAGCATGAGGTATGAACATAATATCTGGCCCCTATTCACATAAAACGAAAATTAGCTATTCAGCTCAGAAAACTGTTACAAACATACATCATACACACCAAACATTCACAACAAAACATCTGCTGATTCAGTGCCATATCTTTTAGAAGCAGGAAGACATTTAGATCATTTTACTGTTTCACTGTCGAGATCACAGGTGTCAAACTCCAGTCCTGGAGGGCCCACTGCCCGGAAACTTTTAGATGTGCCTCTGCTGCACCACACCTGAATAGAATAATTAGGTCATTAGCAAGGCTCTGGAGAACTGATCTACACAAGGAGGAGGTAATTAAGCCATTTCATTCCAGCGTTTTTTTGTACGTGTGGCACATCTAAAAACTGCAGGACAGTGGCCCTTGAGGACTGGAGTTTGACACCCATGGTCTGTTCCATAAACAGACCTCTAACTGAAATGCATCTTTCCATGGTCATCATTCTAAATAACAAATAAATGAGTAAATCAGTGAAATAAACCTACATCCACAATGTATTTGCTGATATTTATTTAGTAAGCTTGTTAAGTAACAAATTTTACAAGGAAAAGTCAGGATAGACAATGGATGGATGGAATATCACATTTAGACAATCAGGGTTAGCTTTCTAATTTTGAATTGGGCACCCAAATCAAATTCTGCCCATGGCCACACACAATTTTGGTTGCCTCTGTTTAGAAATATTCCCAAAGCGTTCAATAATTGAAACTCAGAAAAGAAAATCCATCAGATTCACATAAATTGTTCACTTCAGTAACAGGTCGACGGTTGCCCACTAGTGGCGGATCCACAAACACCGCACTATATTCGGAGACTGAATGGAGAGTCCGCATTCCTAACAGTACAGTCCGTGAGAAGAGTTTCGTCTGCGAAAACGGGAGCGAATCTGGAGGAGCTAGTTGGATTAATTAAAATTAAACGGATTAGCAACGCGGGAATTGTTGAAGTCTCGAGCAACTGACAACAAAGGGTAACAATACAACAAACCACAGCGCTCCAGACTGAGTGGAGCCAGCAACTTGTGAGCGAGAGAGAGACGTTCCCCAGCCTCAGCACGACCACCGTAAGACTTCACATACAACACGGAAACACACAAAAACAAACACTACGCTTATATTATTGTCGCTTTCTTTCCTGCACGTTACGCAGATATTGCGTTTGGAACTATTTTCGCCCTTATTTTCGCATAAATGTAGTTGGAGGGAAAACGTTTTAACTTAGAGCGCCCTGGATCATGCGCAAGATGGATTGAGTAAATCTTATTTTAAGCATGTCTCTGGACGTCTTATTTTTAGCACAATAAAATATGTTTGATGCAGTTAATATGACGGGGCTGGAGATTTAGCAAGTCTCCAGACCAGTTCACTCTAGTTCTCGCTCGAGTGAGAACTATTTTTTTTTTCTTTTGGTGGCGGCGGAGGGATATGCGTTTGTTTCCAGTCTAGTTGTCTCCTGGATCTGGAGGACACGGCGTGAGGAGTCGGAGAGAAGGGTAGGCTGAAGCGAGGCGTAATTTACACGTAGAAAAGTTGGGATTTTGGATTGAAATATTGTCAAGAACGACCATATGTATGGAACCTTAACTCCGTACGAAGGTATGTAGCTAAACCCCAGTTTTGGCATTGCTGCAAACGAATAAAAGTAAAACGTAGAGAGCGTCATCAGTGCGGTGTCCGTAGGCTCGCTGCTCTGTCCCACTGAGGAGGGCTAGGCTAACGGCTAGCACACATTAGCCTTGCGTCACTTATTAGAAGTTTAAAAAGTTTCTGGAAAGAAGCTGACGGTGAAAGACAAAAGCAGCTTATGCTACACGTCAGGAGTAAAACAACAGTTTTTTAAATTAATTGTCGTTTTAAAGAGAAAATATGACTTAAACTTTATTCTAAGTAGATAAGCTTACTGTTTGTGTAGCGTTTGACATTAACTTTATGCTAAACAAGTTCTGTTAACGAGAGCTAGGCTAGTTAGCTTATCCCCAAGGGGAGTTCTCATAGTAACTCTCAATACAGCTTTGAAGTTTATATATATATATATATATATATACTGTGTTGTAGTTGTGTAAAGTTCAAGCAGCACATTAGGCTTATCTTACTACAATTTTAGGGTTTGTGTAACATTAGATGAGCCTGATTTCTGTCTGTCTCTGGGTGGAAAAGCGGAGGGTGCTCTCTCCTAAACCGACCCGTTGTTCCGTGTTGTCATTCTCCTCTACTTTACATTTGAACATTTCAGACATTCAAAAGCAAAACGGAGCATTAATGAGCCTGTAAGTGTTTCTTTCCCCCTCCAGTGTTTGTTGAAGCTTGTAGAGTTTTTGCAGCAGTTCTGTAAGAAGCTTGTACTGCGGCCTTATCTTTTATAAATCTGAGATAATTTGCTTTCTACTGCCTCTGCTTGGCCACTTCACCGACTTCTTGGCTTGAGCTTTTGTGTTGTCGAGGTTTCTGTACATCCTGCTTTTAGAACTGCTAATCATGTGACTGTAAATATATATATATATCTAGCTTGTACCTTCTTCTTGCTCAGAAATTCCTGATGATCTCTGCAAGGCCATGAATCATCTAGTGTGGTGGTTTCAATGAATCAGGAGATGAGTGGCATTGTATTCTCCTCCCAGCCATGTGTTTCAGAAAGTGTCCATGAAAATGTGTGTTTAAGTCTGATTTGATCTCCGCCTTTGATAGTTGAAATGTGATAAGCTATCACGGCTAACTGTAAACTTGAAAAAGATTAGCAATAGAGATGTGCTGATCAGGCTTCTCCTCCTTGCCGACACTGATTTCTTTCTTCTGATTTTTTTTTATAAGTCTGATGGGGATAATAGATTTAAAATCCAACAACGAATGAATGAGTTAAATTCCCCAGATACTGTGACTCCCAACATGTAGCATCAAAATCACTAGCAGTACACCGATCCCATGACTAAACAGAACTGGCCAATTTTTTCTTGTACCGTGGATCGCCATTCTGCTGTTTTAATATATGCCCTAAAACTAATTACTGATGTTGAACCAATCGGATTTCTGTTTGTCTTTGTTATGATTCTGATTTTTGACCAGTTTAGAAAGCTAAATTAGCCTTCATGGTGTTGAAAAGGTAAAGTAAAAATTGAGCAAATTAAGTTTTGAAATGCAAAGCCATTTACCAATTTACCAACATTTACCAATTTACATTTGGTAAATGTTAACAAAATGATCACTTTCTAAGAAAGCTTTAGTTTTAAATTGAAAACGATACAAACGCCTACTAATTTATCAAAGTGTGCGTCTAACCTTCATGTGACTGAAACGCCAAAGTACCTGCCATTGGTTGACGAGTTCATAGACTGGAAATGTTGGAACTTAACAAATAAAACAAAGCAAAAACAGTTTTTCATATTTCAATCTACTAATTTGCAATCGCAGCCGATAAAGGAAATGTTTTGTTGTTTTTTTTTTGTTTTTCCTCTGAGCCATTGGTGTATTTCTAATCAGCAACTTTTTCCTGATGGTTGAAAATTTATATTTTTGGTGTTCATGTCTAAACATATTTAGGGTTTCCTCTACATGTTATTGATTGTAGCGCACCGACCGGGCAAAATGTAATGATTTAAAAAAAAAAAAAATACAAATGTTAAAACTGCATGTATAGCCTATATTTGCACACTTATGCTAACCAACCATAATCAGAGTTTGAAAGAAATTTAAATATGAATTGTTAAAATTCACTTTATATTGAAAAGCTTCCTGTCTGGTTGTGAAGCTGGCAACTGTGCGCTGCTCCGCTTTCAGCAGTGAAGTTAAATAGAGCCGACAGTCTGAAGTAGAGGGAGAGAAAAAGCGAAAGAAAGCTACCTGAGGAAGGTTAAGTTGAATCCATTTTTAGTTCAAACTTGTAAAGTTGACCCTAATGTTGACGTATGTTGCATTACTTTAAAACAAAATATTTTGGTGCATGGAGTCAAATTATGGAATAGTTTAAATGAGATTTGAAAAAATGTCCTGCTTTAAACCAAATTAAAATACTTTAAAAGAAAAAAAAATAAAGTCTTATACTTTTTTGAGTTAACAATGAGGAGAATGATGTGTTAAGTTATGTTCTTGATTTTTTTTTTATATATGCAGCCATGAAAACAAGATTAATTTGTAATTATTGAGAGAGGCAGGTTTTTATAAGGCTTCCTGCTCCCTTTCGCTCATGTAGATGAATTGTTACAAGACAATGTTCTTGTACAATGGTGATAAAATGTGTTTTGTTGAATGAATAAACTTATTGATTGATTTTGAACAACAGTAAGGTAGCTAACTAATATAGTTTGGCCATAATGCATAATGTTTTAGATACATTTTGAAGACTCATTAAAAATGTTTTTTAAGCTGGTGTCACCCCCACCAGTTTAAAAAAAATATTTGTGGAAACCCTGATATGCATAAAGTCTTCATTGATTACTTGTTATACTTTTTTTTCACCTTTTTTTGACTTCATGTACAGCATGACTTTGTCATCATTGCTAACTGACGATTAGCAACTTTTAAGTCTAAAGCCGCCGGGTCTGATCTCGACAGCCTCCGTTGAAACATCTGCCTGCCTAGGAAACGCCAAACAAAATCCAGAACATTTTGGGTCCGATAACGTCTGCGCTTCCCTTTTGTGTCCTCCTTCCTATGGCTCCCCCCTTCGCTTTCATGTGCGCGTAGAACAATGAGCGGTGGGAGTGGGCGCACCGCTGTCGGACAGCTGTGGTCCGGGAGGGAGAGACCGGGCAGAGATGAGATGGAGGAGGAAACGGCTCTTGTGGTCACATCCTTTTTCCACCGACCTAGTTTCACAACCACCCAAACCCCCCCCCACCAAACAGCTGCTTGTGCAGCCGGAGGCGACGTGTTTGACCCCGGTCCGGTCGATCCGAATGATGCAGAGGGAAGGGCGATGTATCTGACCGTAGCTTAGGAAGACCAAAGTTGCCGAGATTTTTGGCTACATGCGTTTTGTTTGTTTTGACTTGTAGCGGCTCCAATAACAGACAATGATACAAGTAGAATACACTACTGCAAGTAAGCAAGCACATCGGATCGACGGATTATTTTTGATCTGTTAGGTGACGCTGTTCTGGTGTATTTCACCAAATTTTCAAGAACAGAATTCCTTCTCGATTTTTACAGATCAATAAGACATTCTTATTTATCTCAGTGATTTCATGCAGGTCATTGTTTTCTTTAAAATAGTTTTTGTATGTTTTTTTTTTTTTTTCCTCTTTCTCGTGTTTGCAGGAGCGCAGCAGATCAAAACCCCAGCGCTGCGCCGTGCGGGAAGGCGGTGGCCTCCAGAGGAGCCGGCAGCGATCCGAGCGATGTCTGCTTTCTTTTAGAGCGCGTGTCAGACGTTCGCCGGTGAGACCTGCAGCCACGTCCCGATCCCAGCACACATACGCCCCCCCTCCCCCTCCTACAGCCCTGTCTTCCCATCGTCGGCGGTGACCCTTCTCCGAACAGCTTGCTTGGAGGGCCCTTCCTGACCAGGAGCAGCTGCGTCCTGCTTGCTGACTCCCGTTCCTCCCTTGCTTCCTGTCCTTGGTCAGACAAGGCTGAAACCTCCTCTCCGTTCACCCCACCCATCATCTGTGCTTACATTCACACACTCAGGCGCTCTTTTAGAGTTCATTTTGGACTTTTTATTTTTTTTTTCCTCCCCCCTAAAACCCGGACTGACCGACAATCCCAACAGTCTCACAGCCGGCAGCATGACCTCCATGTCCAGCCTGTTTTCCTTCACCAGCCCGGCGGTCAAGCGGCTGCTCGGCTGGAAGCAGGGCGACGAGGAGGAGAAGTGGGCCGAGAAGGCGGTGGACGCGCTGGTGAAGAAGCTGAAGAAGAAGAAGGGTGCCATGGAGGACCTGGAGAAGGCGCTGAGCTGTCCCGGACAGCCCAGCAAATGCGTCACCATCCCGAGATCGCTGGACGGTCGTCTCCAGGTTTCGCACAGGAAGGGCCTCCCCCACGTCATCTACTGCAGGGTGTGGCGCTGGCCGGACCTGCAGTCGCACCACGAGCTCAAGCCGCTGGAGGTGTGCGAGTATCCGTTCGGCTCCAAGCAGAAGGAGGTCTGCATCAATCCGTATCACTACAAGCGAGTAGAGAGCCCCGGTAGGTGCTACTGGTCCGACTGGTTTTGGTTTTCTTCTATAAAATTCACACGGTTCACACAGCTGATTAAAAACAAGCGGATTTCATTTGGGTGTTTTGGAAAGTGCTTGATTTCTGTATAAAGTCCTTGAAAGTGTTTGATATTCAAACTGCACAGTTTGGTAATAAAGTGCAATCTAACATGTGATTAAAAGTCTAAATTTGTAAGATGTCACTTATAGTTGAAACCAGATATTTAAAGATAATAAAAAGACTTATTTTTATTGCTGTCTGAAGTTAAATCAGACTAAGCTTTTCTTGTTTTGCCAGAATCACAAAAATTATTTCTATTTGCTAAATGCTAGAAACCTTAACGAGAACATTACTTATTGTCTTTAGGGCGTTTAGGAGACATTTTGCATTCTCCTTCTCTTCCTCCTTTAGAAGATTTAATGAATAATAGTAAAATTTGATGTCATAAAACAGTGAATTGAAACCGTCTTCTTTGGTTCATTTGTATTTTTTAAATATCCTAAGTGGTGCTGGAAAAGTTTGAAAATTTACCTTGAAGATGCTAAAAAGAAAAAAAAAAATCCTTGAATTTCACCATGGGAAACCCCGTTCTCAGTAAAGGAAGAGAAAAATTCACTGATCAGAATTTTTATGGCCCACTTTTGAGTTTCATCCGATTTGGGTTTAAAAGCTATTCTATAAGAACAACAATTCATCTATTTTTTTTTTTTCATAGCCGTCCTGCTATTAATTGACCTTCAATTATTTACATTTTGAACCAAAAGCGACGTCACATTTAGTGTGAAAGCACACAATGGAGAGGGTTTTACTATTATTCTAAAACAATGGCAAAATCATCACAGTCATGACTTAATTTTATTGATCCCAAAGGGAAATTTAGTTCCAGCTGCACAGCATCCAAACCTAGAGGGAATAATCATCCAGAAACTTTTTTTATTTTATTTTTTTTTTAAGAAAAAAATCAGAATGAAAGTAACAGAGCTACTCCCAACATGCTGCCAACCACAACATCAGGAGAATATGTGATTGCAATACTGATTCTTAAAATTGCTGTAATGAAATTAGGGTATCCCTTCTGATTGATTCAGATTTTTCTGTCTGTTTAACATGCTCTCCAGCTGGCCAAATGCTTTATAAATATGCATGGCCATTAATATATCCTACATGTCCTGATTGCACACATTGATATTACTATTTGGATTGGAACTGGATCCTTTGTGCAGCTCGTCTTCAAACTTATGCTGATCCAGCATATTTTGAGTGACAGACGCTGAAAGGCCTGATGTGTTAAACGACACCAACTGTATTTTTTTTTTTCCACACTTTCATCAGCTGAGTTCACTCTGCTTTTCCCTGTTTCAGTCTGAATGAACCAGACATGCCTGAACATGTAAAAAAAACAAACTTCCTTTCAGATAACTTCTTAGATTTCTGCACTTCCTCTGATTTCATTTCACAAAGCTGCTCTATTACTGAAAACGGTTAACTTTAAAAAGGGGCAGTGTGATGTAAAATTGACTCTTTTGAGCTCTACATCATGTTTTAATGTAATTACCTAATCAAAAACATACCATGAGTGTTGGTTTGAGAAATCCTTTAATCTCCATGGCAACCATTACATTTGGGTGGACCTAGCTCCGCCTTTGAGGACAAAACTCTTCCTCAGAGCTGCAGTTTCCAAGCTTCCACCTCACAAGGCAGCTCTAACCATCGACTCCCCCACTCAGCTCCTTCAGACTAGCCAGCAGCTATTGGCAAACACCTGGTGGAACATCTGCTGAGCTCATTATCCAAGCTACTTCTGGTAAAAATGTTGTAGGGTTAAGAGAGGAGCCATGTTGTGATGACTTCCTGAAGGCAGAGTTTCAGAATGAACAGGAGTTTTTAAAAAGACAGAGGCCCAATTTCAATGCGTCAAGTCATATTTTATATATACAGCATTTTTTAGAACAGATGGTTCCATAGCTTCTCGATTGCGCTATAAAATGGCACTATGTGCCTGGAAAACGCATAACGCTGCCCCTTTAAAATCTTTTCAATCTCGTCTGAACTAAACATGTTTTTTACTCCTTGTGATCAGCACAAAACATGGCACCTGGGACTGCCATTTTAATCTTATGCCTGGCCTGATTTCTATTTCCTGAATTTATATAGTTAGAGCTGATGTGGGGGTCTAAATTGAGCCCCTTTGTTGTATTTTGACAAAATTGCATACAAATTTTGTATATTAGAAATAAAAAAAAAACATTAAAATCATTCTGAATATTTTTAAAGATTTAGGCTTTAAAAGTGAAAACAAATCTAGCCCTTTAAATGATTTTTATAGCTCAGTCTGTCACAACAACAAATTTTACTGGATGATAAATTATCCCAGAATGTATTGCATTAAGCAATAATGTCTTTGAGACCATTTTCAACTAATATGATAACGGTATAATGCAAGTACCCCAGTCTCGAAACTTTATTTTCCAAAGAACATTTAACACTGGAACTGGAAGATATTTTAAATATCCAAAATAAATTAACAAAGCAGCTGAAATAATAATAAATGTACTAATGAAGTCTCAAAAAATAAAAGTTTGACTATTATGGTCAAACATGTAAAAAAACAAACCTTCTTTCAAATGATTCAGAAAGTTCAATCAGGAATTATAAATAAAATGTAAAATAAGCATAAAGCATGATGTCACTCGGATCACAAAGCATAGAATTAGACTGAATAGATCTGCCCTTACGGATTGGTCACTGTCATGACACCTGATCTAGAATTTATTTCCATATTGAGATACCTCTAGTCAGTATCTAAGTGTTTATTGTTTTATTTCCAGCCATATCAACCAACAGTTTTACACACATGCACATCGTATTTTACTCAAGTTATTCCAGTCTATTTGCTGCTTCACACCTTGTGTGTGTCTAAATATGCACATCCACTTGTGTACTTTCTGACATTCTTCTTTCCAAAACCAGTTTGCCACAGTCTGTAAAACAATCTGAAATGAAACTGTTAGCAGAAATGACTGTAGCCATTATGTCATATTTTGTCCCGTTTAAATTAAACGGATAATTATTGCTTTGCGACAGTCTGAGCTGCTGCAAGTTAATGAAAAAAGAAAACCTTTATTTTAGAGCTGCAGGACAAACCTTTTTCTGTCTTGGCTGAACAGATTTTTGATTTTTTTTTTTTTTTAAATGTTTTCCTAGAAGTTGCTAGTCTTTGCATTCTCATACTGTAGCGTCGTGTTTAGATGCCGCAGTCCACCATCTGACTACAACCCTAACCCAGTTAAACAGGAAGCGGATGAAATATGTCGCTTTTGCAGCTATTGCTAACATCAATATGACTGACCGTAAATACAATTAAAAAGATTTCCTGCACTTGCATCCACACATTAACAGCAGTGTTTGTAATCAAGGCGATCGATAAGCGCACACAGTAATCTTCTGAATTATTACACTACCATAATGTCATAATTTAATTTTTACAACAGACATAATGATTTAGGTTTTTTTTTTTTCTTATTCATTTTTAATAAATGGATGATGAACGGTTCTCCGAGTCATGCCAGATCCCTTAGAGCTCGGAACACTGAGGAGCTGGTAAACAAATCCACAAAGGTCAGCAGGCTGTCATCATGCAGGCCTGTTCAACCCGCCTCTTCCATTTCACAGAAAATCAATATCACTAGCTCTAGGAGTCTTATTAGATTATATGCCTCAGGCACTCCAGATTGGGTGTGGCATCAGAGAGCGGCTTTCTAAGCGCACAAACCACTCAGGCTAAACTCCCAGCACTTTCCCTGCACAAACCTCCCCGCTCGCCTCCTAATGTCATTCACACACCCCATAAACACAGTGAAGGATGACCCCGACAGGACGGCCGTTCTGACACTGGGCTTGTTTGAGATCGCCAGCTCTTTATTGACTGGTTCGAGGATGTGGATCACATGTCTGTCAGGAGATGCTGCACATTTGCAGCATATCAACAAAGGCTTTCTGAAGGCTTTCAGAAAGGCTTCAAACGATGAGGGAGGGAGAGAGGATCTTCCAGCTCTTTGATTTATCACTATGTAAGCTTCATTAAGAAAGCTGGGGTGTCTGCGCATCCTTAAGTCTTGAAGTAATGTATGTAAAATTAAGGTCATAAAATGCCTGAAATTCATTGCAAAAAGAAAAGGTTGGCCTGAAATGCGTTAATCACAGGTCTTGCATTTTGTCGAGACTGGGCTATTTAATCTTATTCTGTGTGGCTTTTTTTTCTTGTGGGACTTTACTTTTCATTCTAAACTTTGAGTTGTGAACAGATGGTTCACTGTCTTCCGCAACTCAAGACAAGAATGCCAGCTGCTAGTTAGCAACAGTAGCTGCTAATATACCCATTTAATAGATTTTAATATACCCTTGTTTGCTAGTGTTAAGTTAAATTAAAAATCTGTGGAATGTGCCATCTGTTTTATCCAGTTGATCAGAATAATCAATATATTACTAAAAATAATAGTTTCAGTCTTGATGGATACGTTTCCTTTATTTCTCCTGGCGTAATTTTAGCTTCAGTGCTTATGAGCTTTATATTTTCTATGATATTTTCTTAGTAATTGGCTAATGTTTTAATAATTGAGTCATTTAGAGTGACGAGTCTTTAGGAATCTTAAATATTTTCATGTTTTCTAGTCAGATGCATAAATATTTAGCCTAGCCATGTGATATTTTACAGATGTGCGTTTCCTGTGTTAAACTAATGTTTCCCGTCTGGACGTCTTTGCTCTCCGCCATCCAGTTCTCCCGCCGGTCCTGGTACCGAGGCACAGCGAGTTCAACCCGCAGCACAGCTTGCTCGTACAGTTTCGCAACCTCACCCACAACGAGCCGCACATGCCCCTGAACGCCACCTTCCCAGACTCCTTCCCGCAGCCGCACAGTGGCGGCGGCGGCAACAGCAACGGAGGCGGCGGCGGTGGTGGAGGAGGAGGAGGCGGCGGCTCTTTCCCCATTTCTCCCAATTCCCCCTACCCTTCCTCTCCAGCCAGCAGCGGTACCTACCCCAACTCTCCTGCCAGCTCAGGGCCCTCCAGTCCATTCCAACTCCCAGGTACGCCAAGCTCACCCACGTGCCCGACCCCGGGAAATATGCCAGGCTGTTCTTCCTGAACTGCTTCTGTTGTGTTACGCAAGCAGCAAAAAGCGAGGATTCACAAACGTGTGTCTCAGAGGAGCTCAGATGATTTCATGTACATATAAAAAAATCTGTTTAGTGGAGTTAAAGGAGACAGAATCTGTAATAAAAGTTTGTGTGTACCAGTGGTATCTAGGGTTGTTAAGAAAATTCTTTACAAATATTAATTTGGGTCAGAATTGACACAAACAAAGCCGTTTTCATTTTCCCAAATTAGCTCAGAGGTTCACATTGCAGCGCTACAGACACTACTGAACTGTCATGGCCGACCAGAACCTGCACCAGGCTCCCCCTGCTGGTTGCTGTTGTCCATTGTTTTGAGTATCAGGTGTTTTACTTGGAATCAGCTTCAATTGTAAAAATATTGTGACACATTTTCTTACTACTTCTTTGTCATTCTGAGCTCCAGTTAATTTAGCGCCTTGCTTTGAGGTTATTTTCAAGCTAAAACCATTGTTACGGCTGGGCTATAAATCTATTGCAGCAATTAATCAAATGTTTGGTTTTTGAAGATTTAATATTTAAAAAAATGAAGTTTTTTGGGGGGGCAGGGGACTTCCACAGTTCAGAATGATGTCAGCAAGCCCAGGGCGGCCATTTTTGTTTAAGTGTTTTTTACAGCCTCTATTTATTTGGACTTTGAATTCAGGTCAACTCTACGATGAAGAACTAGGCACAGGCCAAGATTTATAATTTTTATAACGAGAATAAAGTCGTCATATTACCACAGCAATGATAAAGTTTGTAATGATGCATAAAACAGTTGCCACATTACCAGAAAGATTTTGTAAAATATAAAAACGTCATATCACCAGAATAAAAGGTAATAAATAGTGATATTACCAGATGAGTCATAATAGCATGAAAAACATTCATTGTATTACCAGAAAAAAATTTGTAAAATGAGTCAGTTGAAATAATACAATATAGTCATATTCCCAGAAAAGTTGTCATACAGGAAACAGTCGTAGTATTACCATAAAAAAGTTGCAGCAATACAAAAGATAAGTCATATTACAAAGAAAATTGTAATGGTGCCAAAAAACAAAAATCCAGTTGGAATATTAAAACGCCTCCACAAAATATAGCAAAAAAGTAAAAGGAGGAATGTTGAGCATATTGTGAAGTTATGTGTTTATCCGTTTTATAAATGAAGAAATCCTGAATATTTTAACGCATCAACAAATTGTCAGTAGTTGGATTTGAAAATTATCGCACAAATGACAGTCTATTTAAAAAAAAAAAAGAACTACACCCACTGATCTGCTTACGTCAGTTTGCTCCATCAAAGATCGTTTCTCATTAAAACAACTTTTTTTTTCTCGTAATTTAACATGCTCTTCTGGTAAAATTTGGTTTTTATTTTGCCAATATTATGACTTTATTCTCGTAATTAAGCAAACATTCTAGTAACCTGTCCCTAATAGTTTGTCGTTCCACACACAGAAGGGATGACTGAAATAAGACACTTTTTGAAAATATTTTGTCATTTGTAATAAAGAAAATAAAGGAAAGAAAATGATTAAGATCAGATCTGATATGAAAAAAAAACCCAAACTGATATTAGTTTTAAACCGTATAATTCTTACCGTGGTATTTTGCAGCTTTTTGCAAAACTAACCAGATGAGTTTACCAGTGAGATCCAAATCAAACCACGTCTTAATGGGAACAAAGGAAATGCCAGCAAAGCTCTGTCTGCCAGACCCAGGGCATCTGCCTGCAGCAAAGGCACCAAGTATGGCCATCAGGAAGCCTTTATCCTCCATTTATCTGCTGAAATGTTGCTGCATATTTAGCTGGAGGAAAAAAAACACTGAATTGTTTGCATTTTTTTTTTTTTCTTTATCGGTGGATGTTGCAGTGAAAAGTCCAGATATGCTGCAGGGAGTCAAGTAGGAACAGATTTTAATTTCAGGATAGAAACTTGTTTGGTGTTGCAGACGCATGTTGTAGTTCAGATTTCTCTCCATTTCTTCTCTTCTCCTGTAAGGACTCAAACGCCTCTTTGGCTCTTTGTCGGGAATGGGTTAGCATGTGGTTCAGAAGTGAGGCGTACGTGTAATCTGACACCGTTTCCGGGGTACAGATCCTGTGATGATTGTCTGGGGAGATGTGTGTGTGTGTGTGTGTGTGTGTGAGTGAGAGAGAGACCATTTGCCAGCAGCAGCAACAACTGGTCTCATCCATTGCTAACTGCTTTTCATGTCTCAGCTGACACCCCGCCCCCGGCCTACATGCCCCCGGAGGAGCAGCTGGGCCAGGACAGCCAGTCCATGGAAACGAGCAGCAGCATACCTAGAGGTGGGAACTGCACACGAACTGCACACGAGAGTTAAAAAATAAAATAAAAAGATGCAGATGCATCTCATCTCGGTAAACCTGAAATATTATAGAAAAGTTATGTTGTTAGTAAATAATTTGAAAATACATTTATTGCATCCAGGTTGATTTATGACCAGAAAGTCATATTACCAGAATGACTTTCTTGTAGTCATTCTGTTTGCTGGATATTCAAGGGTAGTGATGGCAGGATCATTAAACCGTCAATTACAAATAAGTGAAAACCTTCACCTTCAACTAAAAATGGGACCATTGAGCTGCAATCCAGTTGTTGTTTTTTGTTTTCTTCTAGCTCAGGACTAGCTTAGCTGGAAGAAATGAAACGGTGGTAGCCTGTGTCCTTAAAATGTCTGTAACTCCGTTTCCACTAGCCATAAAATTGCACAAATTGAAATTACAAAAATAAAATTGCTTTATAGAAACAATTTGGGGGGAAAAAATCATGTTTTTTCGGAAAGTTTTTATGTTAGAATGATGTGGTTTTTCAATCTAAAACATTTTTCATGTCAAAAGAATCTCGCAATCAACTGCCAGATGTTGCTACTGGCAAAACCGCTGAAGAAGACGACAGGAAAGTAGCAAGAGGAGGATGATTTTTGGACAATGTGCAGCTGGATCCACAAGAGCTCTCACAGCATCACAGAGTTCATAAAAAGTTGCATTTCGTTTGAAGGTGTTGAATCCGTAGGCTCTTCTGTAGAACCACAGACTACGATTTCCCCAGAAGCAGGGGATCTTGTCGCTCCAACGCCTGAATGAGACGCCAACGTCTCCTCTGATGGCTGGTAGATGATGAGCACTAGCACCACGGCTGAATTATGAATATCTGATTTAACTGTTTACATCCGTCGCATCCATTACTTTTAATGACTTTATCGTGTGAACAAACATCCCCCAATCCAGCTAAAGATTGGTGATGTTGCCAATACACTTAAGGATCGACAACGTCCCTAAGACCAGACCACACCTTGTGAATCTCACCCCAGCTCTTGAATTGACTCTGCTTCACAATCAATTTTTGTCCGTGTTTGTTCTGCTCTATTTTTTTCCCTCCTCCACTTGTTTTCCTTCCTCTCAACGTTCCTTTAATTAATAAGTGTTTTCATTGATCTAGTGTAGCTTTATGCTTTACAGAAACACTGAATTTAGTGAAATAAGCATTTGAAACTTATGCAGGTCTGGCAGTTTTTACCCATCATGCTAAATGGCTTGTATTACTTCCTACTCTGTGTTTGAGAGAATGAGCTTGTATCCACCTTTTTTTTTTTTTTTTTTAAATTTAGTTCTTATTACTACATTTGAGAAACGGTAGTGTTTCAGAAAATAAAAAACTGAATCATTTATTAGATCTGCCAGATTGATCTCTGTGACTTTTTCAAAGTCAAAATTGCTTTGATTTTGTGAGAATCTTCAGAGATTTTAGCGTTTCATCTCACTAAAAGCTAAAACGTATCTCGACCCGCTCCGCTTCCAGACGTGCAGCCGGTGGAGTACGAGGAGCCGAGCCACTGGTGCTCCATCGTCTACTACGAGCTCAACAACCGCGTCGGTGAGGCCTACCACGCCTCGTCAACCAGCGTGCTGGTGGACGGCTTCACCGACCCGTCAAACAACAAGAACCGCTTCTGCCTCGGACTGCTGTCCAACGTCAACCGCAATTCCACCATCGAGAACACCCGCAGGCACATCGGCAAGGGTACGGCGGCGAAGGGAAGGATGTAGCAAGTGTTCCTGCCGTTTTGCGGTCGCTGACACTTTGTTCATGCATTTGTGCAGGGGTGCACCTGTACTACGTGGGAGGGGAGGTGTACGCAGAGTGCCTCAGCGACACCAGCATTTTCGTCCAGAGTCGCAACTGTAACTTCCACCACGGCTTCCATCCCACCACCGTGTGCAAGATCCCGAGCGGGTGCAGCCTGAAGATTTTCAACAACCAGGAGTTCGCTCAGCTGCTGGCCCAATCGGTGAACCACGGCTTCGAGGCCGTCTACGAGCTCACCAAGATGTGCACCATCAGGATGAGCTTTGTCAAGGTGACAAGTCGCACGCTTTTACTTTGAAACGGTTCGCAGCAGCAACAGAAGTCATAGTTTACCTTTCTGCTGGTGTTTTTAAATTTCTCAGGGCTGGGGAGCCGAGTACCACCGACAGGATGTCACCAGCACCCCCTGCTGGATCGAGGTGCACCTGCACGGGCCTCTGCAGTGGCTGGATAAAGTGCTGACACAGATGGGTTCGCCTCTCAACCCCATCTCCTCTGTGTCCTAATAACAGACTTCTGGGAGATTTAGAAGACCTTTTTACCTTTCTGGTTTCTTTTATAATTTTTTCTCCTTTCTTTTTGTTTTGTTTTTTATCCCCCTTTTTACATTGATTTGTAATTTAAAGCTGTCTTAATGGCTGAACTGTTTACACTTACCTTGGGAAGGGATATAAAGCTCTCGCAGGAAATTCATCAACGGTTTCAGCCAGAATCCATTTCATTTACATATATAAAAACCTAATATTGCAAGAAAACACCAGGAGAAGGAGCAGATTGAATTTACACTAACACGGACACACTACTGCTCGACAATGCCGCAGCATGGAACAATCTAGGGCTGAATCTGTCAAACAATGATTAGACGTTTGTTACATTGCTTTTTTTTATTTTTTATTTTTTTTATTTACTTTATTTGTAGTTTGTAATTAAGCAGAGAACGGTTTCACTGCTCTGCTTCGTCTGCCGGAGAATTTGAAAATCTATGAAACACTTTTCTTACATTGTTGTCTCAGTTTTTTCAGTTAAGAGATGGACAGTTATGTTTACCATTAGTCTGATATAACAAATGCTTTTTTTTTTTATAGTCTCTACTGCTAGAAATGAACACTGAGCTACTGCTTTTAACAAAGTTCTGTATGCCAATGTGATAGTTTTTTTTTTATTATTTCTTTTGATATGGGAGATCACTGAACAAGTTTAACATGCCATAAGCTAACATTTTTAATGTTACATCTGTTGCCATAGAGGTAGGTATTGTGAAACCACAACATGAGCACCACCATTATTGAGGCTTGTTTGTACTCTCAAGTTTAAGTAAGAGTGGCTGTATTTTCCAGACTCACTGTATTAACAATATTGTGCACTCATAGATTATTATTTTTATTTTTTTTTGTGGAGGCATATTAAATTTTGGCTTGGGTACCAAGGCATTATGTTAATTCACTTTATTAGCTCCATGAAATAAAAAAAGGTATTTGTTAATGGTTCCGTTTCTGTACTCGAGTCAGGTTTAAGTTCCTAAAGTGTATATTATTAACACTATATGGGTGGGGTTTTTTTTATACCACCTCCATATTTTTTTCTAAAGCCTACATCAGACGTTGTCATGACAGAGCCATAAAAATTAAAAGGTAACCCATGTGACGTCAAAACACTGAGTACATAATGCTGAAGGCTTTTGTTTGCTGTGATCTAACCTACAAATATAGTGTCCCTATTGGTCAATAAAGGAGTGTATTTGCAGTGTATTCTAGAGCATATGCTGTTTGGATGACCAAACATTTTTATGGCTAATAAAGTTACTAGAAGCAGCAAGGGAAAATTTAAGGACGTTTGTTTAAAACTCAGGAAAGGGGGCAAGTATGGAAATTGAAATAAGTGTTACATTTTGAAAGTTACCAATAATGTGGAACCCTAAACTAACCAGAATAAAAAAAACTCATTTAAAATGTTACATTACTCTCAATCTTAAGTAAATAAAGCTAAGAGTAAACATGATTCAAAGGTAAAGTCCTTATAGTAGAAGCATGATTCAACATTGAACATTGGCAACAAATGACTAATATGTCGGTAGGAGAATATTGTAATATTTCAATTAAAGGGAAATCCTGCACTGGTTATATTTCACCTGAACTTCTGCCCATTACGGTCATTATTTATATACATCTTTTTTTTCGAACTTAAAATATCAGTAAATTCTATTAAACTGTAATAGAATTTACTGTAAAAGTCTGGAAGGTTGATGCAACATATCTTTAATCTATTTTGGTTCTAAGCCGTTCAGTGATTTATAAACATATTTTAAACTCTATTCTCTGAGAGACAGGGGCTAGATTGAAGAGACTGCTGCAGTAATCCTTCTCATGTTTGAGTTTCTCCAGATTTTGCTGCAACAGTCCTTTCATTGTAGAAATGTTCTTCAGGTGATGGAAGGCTGACTTTGTAACTGTCTTTATGTGGCTCTGAAGGTTCAGGTCTGATCAGTAGTTTCTGGCTGTAATAATTGAAACTGTGCAGACTGATTGTTCCACTTTAGGGGCTAAAATATAAGTTTTGTTTCTGTTCAGCACTTTCATGCATTGATTTGTTCTAGACGTCTTTTAAACGCTTGAATAGATTTGTGTTCACCTGGTGACATAATGTACAGCTGTGTATCATATGCATAGCTATTTAAATTAATCTTATTTATTGGCTATTAATTTTTAAAATGTTTGTTTGGTGCCTAGTGGTATCAGTGCAGAATTGGATGCTTTTTGCTTATCATGGTTTTGCAAATAGTTAACACTTGGGTTGCCGACTCTGCTTTACTGAAACTTTCCAACAACACATTGTCTAATGCGCAAATATTTCCAAAAGTCAGATTCTAACTAAGGTTTCAAAAATGGCTTTTCAAAGTCTAAAATTGTTTGAATTGTAATTAAAATAGTTAGCATCACATTATAGTGTGTTTAGAAAACTGAACATACACCGCAGAATATTTTCATCAACAATCATAAAAACAAACGTTTTAATGTATTTCTCTTTTGATGTCTGAAATTGACCGTGGATGTTTCCTTATATAATTTGTAGTTACTTATTCTGTATTCCAATCTCCAATTCTTTAACATGATTGATTGGATTGTGAGACACCGCGCGCTTGAATGCGCCTCTTTTGGCTGTGAGAGCCCGATAACTTCCTATTGGTCCACGTTTATATTTACCGTAAAACTCAGAAAATGCGGAACACAATATCTCGCACACCTGGAGGAAATACGAATAAGAAGGCCACTGGTAACTGATATCATGATGTTTTAACATTGTTCTCTTCCTGCCTCATTTGTAGCGTGGCTGCTAAACACGAAACACCGCGCATTTCTGTGGCGCAAAAACAAAATGCTGTTGCGTTAAATTACCATAACAACCGGATGTGAGGTGGCTTGTAGGGAGCAAGCCAAAGATAAACACGTAGACAGGCAAATACGGGTGAGGGGGGAATTAATAGCTAATAATTGGGAGGGTACGGTGACATGTTTGAAATGGAGTAGCTGGAGACAGCGTAGAAGTTTTATCAGACAAGGAGGCGCCGTTGAATCAGCCGAGGAGCGAGCCGTCCTGCGGGTACCGAGTCGGTGAGTCCCTGACAGCTGGAGCGGTTGGAAGCTAACATAAGCTAGCATAGGCTAACTAACCTTTATTTCTGTTTGTCAACATACCTGCAGAATTAGTTACAGTTATAACCCAAACAGAAGTCTATTTGAAGGTTTCGGTTCATGAATAATGTTTCCATATGTCTTATGAAGCTGTCACAAGACTTAGGAGTTAAGCTTAACCCATTAGCTCTAAAGGGAATGTTTCTATGCGCCATAAAACAGTTGTATAGTGCGAAAATACTTTAAAAAAATAAATAAATCAATGGATTCAGTATGGTTTTATTTATGCTGAAGGTTTATGCTGCTCCAAGAAACTTCAGTATATATTATCAACATAAATATATCATATGCAAGATTTCAGTGTTGGTTTAGCTACCATGGAGCTGTAAACAGTTGTCTCTTCATACGTTAGGTGTTTTATAAAACAAAGTGGCTACATGCCACGGACGCTTTCTCTTTTGAAATGCGTCACTTTGTGTTTCCTTCAGGTGGTTTCCATAGTTTAGTTTGTGAAAGCACGGGTTTAGACACTTTTGAATTACTTTGATTTTACTTTTCTCCCCCTAAATCATTTAAGGGCTGATGACTTTGACTTAATTCTCTGTTTTTGTATTTCCTTAATGATAGACAATAAAAAAGGAAATAAATGTGTTGTGAAATAATTGTAAAAATTGTGTAAAAAAATTAAGTGTCAAAGCATATGTATCAAACATTTATGTGACTTTTTTTATGCATTAAGGTACATGATTTTGGTTAATGTGTGGGATTTCTAAGTTTGATTCATAAGAAATATGAGATGTTGCGTCAAGTCAGAATTTGAGGATGATGTGCAAAATTTGTATTGGTCAGGAAACGCCTGATTGTGATTTGTTTACACATGGCCTTGATGAAAGTGAAAATGCAATAAATAATATTTTAAAATGGAGGGAAGAAAAGAAGTTAAAATCTTGACATTCCTGAAGGTTTAAATTCTTGTGTTGTTGTGTCTGTTTGCGCCTCAGCAGCACCTGCAGTCCACAATGGTGCGAGCAATCCTGGTGACCGCCACCAGCATGGCGCTGACCGGTGCCGTGGTGGCCCACGCCTACCTGCTCAAACATCAGTTCTACCCGACCGTCGTGTACCTCACCAAAAGCAGCCCCAGCATGGCGGTAGGTCAGCCGTCTGGTCGGACTGTTTTTAGCTTTTGCTTGTCTTCACGTGAGCCACTTTTAAAGTTTTCCTTTCTGTTTCCTTCCCCGTCAGATTTTGTACATCCAGGCGTTTGTGCTGGTGTTCCTGCTGGGGAAATTCATGAGAAAGGTGTTCTTTGGCCAGCTGAGGGCTGCTGAAATGGAGGTGGGGGATCATCAAAGATCTGTCTTTTCTTCACGCTTTCATACATGTGTTAGTGTGCGGATATCGGGGTGAAACTCGTATAAAATCAACACAAAACCTGACTACAGGCTCCAAAAGAAAGCTATTCAAGTTATAACTGCATTGGATTATTTTTATCCAGTTGATGGAAATATTTCTTATATTGGATACTTTAAAATTTTATGATTTGTGTAGAGCTCAGAACAGCGTTGACATGTACAAAACCTATTATAAACTCCTTCCAAGATTGCACAAGTGGTTCAAAATTAAAGAAACAAACTTTGAGTTAGGAGAGAGAAGTTTGTTTAAAAAAATAAAGGTCAGGATAAATATTAAAAACATTTGTACTTCAACCAGAGAAACTCGGGTGTGAAATAATTTTTGGTAGTTAGAACTGTGTTTTTCACTCTTTGAGACAAAAAGTATCAAAATCATTTGCTAAGCAAGTACAAGATTTGATGATTTGTTAATTTTCTTTTGAGTTTTCTACGACTCATAAAAGGAAGTCTTTGGAAAAATGCTTTAGAAAAATAAACAAGAACAATTCTGCTGTTTTGATGATCGTCTATGTATAAAAAAAGTGTAATAAGTTTATGCTTTTACTTGCACTTTTTTTATTTATTTATTTTTTGCCAGTGACACGAATTGAAATATTATTTAATTCCGAAAAACGGATATCCTCTACAAGTTGGAATAATGTCTGTCTTTTACTTTTTTTTAGTTCTTTTTTTCAGCATTGTAGTTTTTTTTTTGTTTTTTTTAGCAGTTTTTTATTTGTGTATGGAAAGTTTAAAAAACAGAGTTTTGGACCCTCCCTACGAAAGTAAAAAAAAATAAAAATAAACATTATGAGAATAAAGTTGAAATAATGCAAGAATAAGGTCATTACTATTTTCATTATTTCGACTTTATTCTCTTAATTTTACGACCTTGTTTTCATAACATAATTTTTGTAAAAAAAAAAATAAAATAAAAAAACCCCCGACTGAAATAGAAAAAGACAACACTGTGAAATGTCGTGCTGTAAATGTAAACTAAACGCGTTCTGCTCTCTCTCCCCCTCTGCCAGCACCTCATTGAGCGCTCCTGGTACGCGGTGACAGAGACCTGCCTGGCGTTCACCGTGTTCAGGGACGATTTCTCCCCTCGCTTCGTCGCCCTCTTCACCCTCCTGCTCTTCCTCAAGTGTTTCCACTGGCTGGCCGAGGACCGGGTGGACTTTGTGAGTTTCACTCTGAGTGGGAAAAGGAAAGCGGACAAATCTTTACCAAACAAACAGCCGTAACCCAAGAGAAAAGATGAGCGAAACGTTCGTGGAGATCAGCTTATTGAGTTTTTTTTTTTCCTGTCTTTTTCTCATCAGATGGAGAGGAGTCCGAACATATCCTGGGTTTTTCACTTGAGAGTTTTATGCAAGTACCTTTCAGTTTTTTTTTGTACTGATTTCACTTGGCGTGAAGCATTTCAGGAAACTGTATGCAAATATTTGTCAAAGCCAGGTGCGTCTTAGTTGTTGTCACAAAATGGTTCCAGTTCCTCTTCAGTTTTACCGCCTAAAACTGTCTGCATGTCACAGAAACAACTTAAAGTTCTCACCTCACCTCAGCAGCTGCCTGGGGTTTAAAGAGTCACATTTATTTATTTTTTTTTCCTCTTGTTTACACTCTGCATGCACACTTCTGTAATGAACACTTAATTTTTTCTGCAGCTCTTCTAGGACTTCTGGCTGTCATGGACTTCCTGTTTGTTAACCATGCCTGCCACAGCATCATTACCAGAGGAGCTTCGGTCCAGCTCGTTTTTGGTTTTGAGGTTTGTCCCAGTTCCTTTTTATAACCTTAAAAACTCGAGGCTTGTTAAATGCATCATGGTTCGTTTTACAATTAAAAAAAAAAAGCTGATTCTTTTTTTTCATGCAGGTTCCTCTTATAATAAAGAATAATCATTGTCAATTGATTATTTTTCTTAGGAGCTGCGATCTAAACTGTACCAAAGTGAGCATCTTAAAAAAAATCGCATTCAAACTTCTTAATGACTGGAAATCATTTAAAAGCTTTAAAAAAGCTTTAAATTCAGATTTAATGCAAGTTTTGAAGTAATCTTGCAAATCCTCCAGCTGTGTGTAAAGAAAAAAGGGAAACAATCGAAATCTTAATGCAGCACTCTCTGTGGTGACAGAGCTAACTGTTTAAATGTGTCGATTAGACCATTTATTACAAAAACACAAAATAAAATCAGCTCCTGCTGCTTTCATATAAGAACTCAAAATGTTTTCTACTATCCTTTAATTATTAATGAATATTTATATGTCTAGGAGGTAAATATCTCGCATTACCAATACTTTAAATAAGACGCTTTAACAATGCTTTTAAAAAGTGGGGTCCACCAGGGGGCGATATAGGGCCTCAGAAAGTTGGAGGGAAAATGAGGAAGAAAATTTTAAAAAGAATGGAATCTAATAGATTTTTAAATAATACATTTTTAAAAAAAATATATACAAATGTAATCTTCTTTCAGACTTTATTGTAAAATATAAGTTGAAATAACTTACTGAAGATATATTTAGAAGATAGAAATGACCTATATTGTCTCACAACGGGGAAATTCAGGAAAATGTCTCATCTTTCTGATTGGCTGATAGGATTAATATAAAAACTATCATATTTATGTGTTTGTATATTCAACATCAGGTGAATGAAGTCACAGTATGTTACCTGGTAAATTTTCAACCACAGAACTCGTGAGAAGATGTGAGGTTAGCGTCCTCGCTAAATGAAATCAATAATTATTGAATAGCAAATGAAAGTAAGAAGAAAAGAGTAAAAGTCAATGTTTCATTACATATTTTATATTGTTGTCTTTGAGTTTTCACTCATTAGAGAATTTATTTTGCTTTAAATTGATGTTGAGATTTGTTTCATGAATCTCATTTTCCAGTCTGATATCTAACTCACCTGTGTTTTTTTTTCTGATGCTAAGTCACCACATATACTTTACAACTGACTGCTGCTTCCCTCTCTGACACACACATAGATTTGATCATATTTTCCATTTGATTTTCTTCGTCCTCCTCAGTACGCCATCTTGTTGACCATGGTCCTGACGACCTTCATCAAGTACGTCCTGCACACCGTCGACCTTCAGAGTGAGAACCCCTGGGACAACAAGGCCGTCTACATGCTCTACACCGAGCTCTTCACAGGTGCTGCAACTAGTCTGTGTGTACGACTGATTAAATATGGTGTCCATGATGTTGACGTATGTGTCACATGGCGTGTTGTTGCCAGGTTTCATCAAGGTTCTCCTCTACATCGCCTTCATGACCATCATGATAAAGGTCCACACCTTCCCCCTGTTCGCCATCCGGCCCATGTACCTGGCCATGAGGTGAGCAGCTCTTCAAATGAAATGTCTGTCTAGAACAGGGGTGTCCAAACTGCGGCTGAGGGGCCCTTCGTGGCCCGTGGAGCAATTTTATGTGGCCGACTGCAGGTCAAGAATGCAAGACTGGCACAAATGAGGCCCTCTGGTGGACACTTTGAAGAAGTTTATTTATTTTTTTATTACTTTTAGGGTGATAATCTCCATTACTAATTTAATTCTCGAGCATAAAGTTATCTAAAAATATTTTTCTTTTGCTTTTAAGTTCATATGAAGTGGCGCTATAAACATCCAGTGACTTTTTACTCAGAAAAAAACAAAAACTAGATCACATCCACTCCTTAAACTGGTTTAGAGAAGGTATTTGTTGATGGAAAAATATTTTCTAGACTGCAAAAAAAGACCCGAAAAGTTAGGAAATTTTTAGCCATTGCGTCATTAAAAAAGTATCATATATTCAATTTGTTGCTGAGCAGATTTAAAAAAAAAAATCCAACAAAATCATTTTTCATTTTAAGTTGTAAAAAGAGGCTTGGACACCTGATCTAGAAGGTTGTTTTAATTTTTTGTGTTTTTGAGAATATAAAGATTCTGGATTGTTGCTTCATGTCAACCTAAAACAAAGTTTATTTCCCACATCTTTCAAATATTTTGTTTGTCTTTTCAGGCAGTTTAAAAAAGCCGTAACAGATGCTATAATGTCAAGGAGAGCAATCCGCAACATGAACACTCTGTGAGTCCATCAGTTTTTTTTTTGTCTTTTTAGTTATTCATTTAATTCTTATTAATTGTAATATAGTTTTTGAGATATTCCAGTAATGTGTCTGTTATTATATGATGTTCAGATATCCTGATGCGACTCCGGAGGATCTGCAGGCCTCGGACAACGTCTGCATCATCTGTAGAGAGGAAATGGTCACTGGAGCCAAGAAGCTACCCTGTAATCACATTTTCCACTCCAGGTGAGTCCAATGTGACCACACACACACAAGCACACACGTCTGAGCTTAACACTCCTGCTACACTTCAACAGAGCAGGATTTGAGCTAGAAATTTAAACATGGCTGAAAACAAAAGATCCTTATGAAAAGTCGCTTTTTGTTTGCCTGATAAGATCGATGTTTTTATGGTCATTGATGCTCCACAGCTGCCTGCGCTCCTGGTTCCAGAGGCAGCAGACCTGCCCCACCTGCCGCATGGACGTCCTCAGGGCGTCCAACAACAACCAGGCCCAGGCCCCGCCCCCGGCTCCGGCCCCAGCCCCAGCGGCACCCGCCAACGCACCGGCAGCCCCGGCCCCAAACGGTGACTTTCAGCATGAAACTCATCCAGGGTTGGGCGACAAGTACCTTTTATGGCTTTCGAAGATTTAATTTGTGGGAAAATCTGGTTTGCATAGTTCAGAGTGATGTCAGGGCCGCCATCTTGTTTAAAATGTTTTTTTTTTATTACAGATGCTATTTATTTGGGTTCTGAATTCAGGTCAACTCAATGACAAAATATTAGGGGCTATGTTAACACGAGAACAAAGTCGCATGACAATAAAGTCATAATGATAAAAGATTAAAGTTGTAATAATAGGAGCATAAATTATTAATTGTATGAGAACTGTAAACAAAATAAATAACTACTTATCCAAGGTTTTATCTCATTAAAACAACTTTTTTGTAATAATTTTAAGACGTTCTTCTCGTAAAGTTGTGACTTCATTCTGCCAATATTCTGACTATATTCTCGTGATTAAACAAAAATTCTCTTAGCTTGGCCCCGATACTCCACTGTACAATGTTGTTAAAGGGTTAACAGAGGAGCCATGTTGTGATGACTTCCTGAAGGCGGAGCTTCAAAAAGAGCAGGAGCTTCTTAAAGTGACAGAGACCCAATTTCAAGGCGTTAAATTACAAAATCAGGTTTCTTTTAAGTCACATTTGATATAGTTAGCATTTTTATAACATAGTTACTTGCTTATGCTATAAAATGGCACTATGTGGCTGGAAAATGCATAGCACTGCCCTTTAAAGAATATTTTATCTTTTAAATTGTCCAAAATGACTCTACTTTTTTATTTATTACAGTGGAGAAAGCGGTCCCTCTCCTACACTCACCGTTTGTTATTCCTTGTTTATTGAATTCCTCTTTCTTTCTCTCTCTCTCTCTTCCAGTCGCTCCCGGCATGCTGCCAGGCTTCCCTCCAGGAGTTTTCCCTTTCTGGGGTCCTTTCCCTGCAGTTCCTCCACCTGCTGCTGCTGCTCCACCTGCAGCTCCTGCTGCAGCTGATGCTCCACCAGGCAGCACGGACACGACGCAGGCTGCTGGTAAAATGCCCCGAACTCTACCTTTAACTATGGTCATTTTAACTCAAGCGATTTAGCTTTTTCTTGATGACATCAATTTGTGATGCGTCCGTCCCCTTTAGGCACCAGCCAGCCCCCTTCTGCTGCTGCAGATGCTGCTACATCATCAGCCGCTGCCGCCGCTCCAGGATCAGCAATCCCAGGATTCCCTTTCTCCTTCCCGCCTCCTCCCTTCCCCGCTGCGCCGTGGCTGCCGATGCCTCCGCCTCCTCCCTTCGGTAAGCTTCCACATCTAGAGACACTTGTTTGAGTGAAAAAAAAAATAGTCTGGTTGTGTTGACGTGGAGCTTATTCCTCTCTCTATCCTCTCCCAGTGTCGTCCATGCCTCCTCCGCCTCCGTCGCTCTCTCGGCTGACGGAGGAGGAACTGAGGGAGCTGGAGGCCGAAGGGAGGAGGGGCCTGGAGGCCAGGCTGCAGTGTCTCCAGAACATCCACACCCTGCTGGACGCCGCCATGCTCAACATCCACCACTACCTCAGCACCGTCGCCACGCTCGCGTAGGTTACGCCCCTCCATCTAAAACGGGTTCGGTCAGGAAAAAGCCTGCAGTCTTGATTTCCCTTTGTAATTTTGAAGAGCCACCATGCGCTGAAACATCACCTCTCTCCTGTTCTCACCTCAGCCCTCCGCGGCCTGAGGGTGGCGCCGCAGAAGCTGGCGGAGCCAATCAGGAGGCAGCGTCCGCTGGCGCAGAGAGTCCCACCACGGAGAGGGACTCGTCCACCTGTATGTAACAAATACAAGTTTCTGATCACAGAAGTTTTCACTTTTTTTTATTTATGCAGTTTTGAAAAACCAGCTAAAAGTATTTTCACAGAAGAAGAATCAGTAAGTGTTTCATAATTTAGAAAGGATGGTGATGAATTCTGAATCTGGGGTGAAACGTGGGTATGCAACACAAGGGGGCGTACTGATATGACACAGAGTTTTATTAACATACAAGTGTCTTAAAGGGACAGGATTATGTAAAATCAACTTTTTTCTATTAGCTCTACATCATGTTATAATGTCATTCCCTCATCATAAACATACCTGGAACGTTGCCTTGATTCTTTCACTCGTAGCTCCACCTTCTGAGCTGCAGTTTTCTAGTTTCTAAGCTTCCAGGCTTCTGCCTCACAGAGCAGCCCCACTTAGCTCCTTCAGACTAGCCAGGAGCAATTAGCACACCTGTTGGAATCTGCTATGCTCATTATATGATCCATTTCTCTGTGAAATGCTGGTAAAAATGTTGTTAAAAGGCTAATAGAGGAGCCATGTAAATTGTAAATACTCAGGTTAGCTTAAGTTACTAAATGACAGATCACTGCTGTCCTGCAACTGTGCTGCATGTGTGATGTAATAGATTATAGCAAGAAACGTAAAATAACTACTTTGTGTTTTTTATTGTTCAACCAAAAATCATATAGATTCTAAAATTTGGCAGTGATGAACTTGAGTTGAAATGTTTTCACCCAATATAACACTACAGCGCTGCTGTTATGTAACCAGATGAGCAGATGCAGCGTCCAGCTAAAGTATATCATTTAACATTAAATTTCAGAGTTTATTTTTTATTTATTTATTTTTTTTTAATGTGGTTTGACTGCTGTACTTTTAAACATACTTAGCACAAAGTTGATGTCATTCAGCTGTGAGGATCGAGAGGAGGACGAGGAGACAGAGAATCAGGACAGGCGGGGGAAGGCAGCAGGTTGGTGTAATGCTAGGCAGACATGTAGGAACAGCCACTGAATCCCAAATGATTCTTTACAATATGTATTTTTAAAGGGTATTAGCAAGATCTGTAAGCTATTAAATAATGCTTGTTTTACCATATGACTTAGCAGAGAACAGGCTTTACCCAGTTGTGAGTTCAAAGAGACGACATGTAACAATTCAGTGCTAACATTCCTCCATAGAGTCCAGGTTGTTTTATCAACCTGGAAATTATTATATGGGAATAATAATTTCTCATTCCTGTAGCAGAAAATGCATCGAGGACTGGGTTTGGGGATGTGTATAATGTGTCTGCATGCACAGGAAGCATGGAACTGCGCCCCCTGGTGGAGGAATGGGAGCTCCTTCCTAACCAGGACTGTATTGTGTTTCCAGCTGACCCAGTAGGTGGAGCCACAGTCTCCTCTCAGCCCGCTGACTCCACCTCCTCTGCCTCAGACGCAGAGAGGAAGGAGAACTGGGATGAAGGAGCGGCGGACGACGAGAACGGAGAGCCCAGCGCAGCCGAGCTGAGGCGCCGCCGCCTCCGTAAGCTCGAGACGACGTCTTCGTCGCCGACATCGCCGTCGCCACCTCCCGATAACTGATACGTGACCGGCGAGAAGAGGGGGCGGGGCTTACCGCTCTGAACCAACAGAAACTTTTGAGATAACTTATGGCTGCTTCGGCTCTTCGTCGCCTCTCTCGTCCACACGCTCAGGTTTCCCACAGCAACGAGTCGGACTCGAGCTAAGACGCAACCACTTCTGCGTCTGATGGCGACGGCTCCTCTTCTGTTTTTTTGTTTTTTCTCTTTTTTTTTTTTTTTTTGATTGGATCAACTCCGGACTGGACTTCTGCCATGCCAACGCTGCAGGAAATGAACTCGGTCAGTCGGCGTTTAGGTCTAGTTTTACCGCATCTTCAGCAGGAAGGCGGTCCTGCTCACCATAGCAACACGTTACGCAACAGGCGGATCATTAACGTATTTCAGCATTTTCAGTTTCAAGTAAAGCCAAACCGCTAACTTCTGCTTTTTATACATGGCCACCGCGCCGACCCTCTCCTTGTTTCCCAGGGTTCTGAGCCCCGTTCCCACTGCTGACACTGTACCATACTGATTTATTGGAAACTGTATATACTGTATAAAGAGTTTTAATAGAATCGTCTGTACATGCTGCGGAATAAAGCAACTGAAGCAGCAGCTGATGCCACAGAGGAACGTGTCGAAGCTCCTGGTTTTAAGGGCCTTTTTCTACAGGTTTTCTGCTGCTGCCATGTGATGTTGTCTTTAATTTGGTTTGGCTGTTTAAATTAAAACTTATGACTGATCGAAAAACAACCCCCCGGTTTTTTTCCCAGAAAGAGCATTATTTTTATTTTGTTGTGATTAAAACAACTTTATTTTAAATTTAGGTTTGTAGTTTCTGGGGAAAACATCAAAGAGTTCCTGTCAACTTTCGACACCAAACAGAAACAAATCTTAGTTAAATTTGCAAGAATATTTTTCTTTACTTGTTCACAACAAACTAAATATGCAATATTTAAATAAACAGATTGTTGTAGAAAATCTGTAGGTCCCAATTAAAGAATCTTTCAAGGTTCTTGTAAAACTTTTCTACATTTGCATTTTTCCTAACTTTGAGTTGTTTTTGTCTGACCTTAGCAACAACAAAGGGACTTGGGTCAATCTGTCTTCATCTGGGTTGCTATTGTTTATTGAATGAAGCCAAGTCTCTCCATTAATAAGTGTCTTGATATTTGGGATCAGATTTACATTAATATGAAGGCAAAAAGCATTGGAAATATTTGCCATTTTTATTTGTCATGGGATGGTCTCCATCCGATCTAAGCTTGAGTCACTTCAAGTCTGTTGCACTTGATTTTTTAATTTTGAAATTAATTCAAAAGTTTTGTTTTAATGGTTATAAGGCTATACTTCTACCTGATTGGTTGTTCGGGAGCGCGCAAAAGCGTTCCACTTTGAGTTGTGATCGGTTGTTACCATGGGGGTAAGCAAATTACCGCAGAGCATGCCTTTGGAACAAGCAGTTCCCCTCCATAACAGGTGGTGGCAGCAGTGTTAATATACTCTCATAATGTAACAAGGCCTTCAAGCAAATATTTGTGATGTGAGTTGCCTCTTTGCACTTACGGCACTGACGTCACATCCGCATGAGCAAATGCGGCTTTCCTGTTTCCGCTCCAGATCAGCTTCTTCAGCCTAAAACTACTGGGGGGAGACGGATAGGCGTCCCTGTGCTATTTCCATGGAATCACATCTGTATTCAGCCTGAAAGAGAGTGTATGGGAACGAGAGAGCAGATCAGAGCCAGACAGCCGAGCAACCGGTCCACGTTATTCCTACGCCCCATGATGCTCTGCGTGAATTATGGGCACGACTTCCGCTGCAAGCCAGAACTACCAGATAACCACTTCACATTAGGAGAAATAGATTAATTATTCTATAGAAATAAATAATTAATCCCAGGTCTTCAGCCAAAACATCTAGAGCTACATATTTTCCTGGGTAATTTAAAACTTTTTAAATCTAATTTAACTCTGTATTAAGCCTATTTATTATATATAATATCTGGATTCAGAGGCACCGCCAGGAGTCTTGGGTCCCCTGACAAAAAATTGGATAAAGTAATGCAGGTTCAGACCAAAAACAACCAATCAGAACTAGTAGGAGGGTCTTAGTGCTGTCAACCTCATTCACTCACTGCTAAATGTGCTAATGGCGGTGCAACAACTTATTACAAGAAATCTGTTTATCTGCTGTCATTGGTAGCTATGCTAACTGAACTGAGGATTCACATCAGGCTGCGCAGGGAGCATAGCACAGAGCTGCAGGGAGGATGAGCAGCACCATATGAGATTCTTGATACCATACTGTCACAACATAATGACAGTTTTAACACGCATGTAAAAAAGAATTATAAAAGTTACATACTGCAGCTTTAATTTCACTTAGAGAACAAGTCAGGATGGACGTGAATTAGAGCTGCTGCTGAATGACTCATCTATTGTTAAGTGTTGTAAAAGGTACAAGTTAAATATGAATATGTTGGAGTTTTTTTCCCTTAATTCATTAAATGCTAGTGAAAAGGAGGAAAACAGTAGTCTGTAGCTAAGCAAGCTAATTATGCTAAATGGTTGATAATCTGCCTACTTGCCTCTCAGAAAAAACTGGGTTATAAATTTGCAATGTCAGACAAAACAGCATTATTGCAAAAGTTCTTTTCAGATGAGATATTAATAAAAAATAATTTTTATAATAAATAAATTAAAACATCCAATCAAACATGAACTCAGACAGGAGTAAAAAACAAAACATAAAACAAAAAACACCTAAACAAACATGAGTTATTGCCCCAGAAACAAGCTACAATGTTAAGGATGGAAATAAGAAACATAAAATCCCACTGTCAGCAATAATAAAACTTCTTCACACAGTAGTAAATATCCTTTGTATTTTAATCAGTTTCAGATGCATCACATTGTATTTAATAAATGCCACTTTTCAAAGCAGTTCTCCATGTTTAGTAGTTACCAACTAAGCTGATTTGAGTCCATCCAGGAATGTAATATGAAGTGTCAGTTTAGCTCAGATATTCACAGTGAGTAAGCAAATAAATAAACAATGCTTAGTTTGACCCTCATGGAGTTTACCGGGAGGTTCCACCAAAAATGTTCCCTTTAAGCTGAGAAAGAGTCAATATATCTAAATAATAATAATAATAATAATACAAGGTGCATCTTCGTAGCTTTCCTGAGGTTTTTCAGTGCAATTTCAACCACAGAGTGGGCGGTACTGCTGGGCGGTTCTCGTCCCCCTGAGGTCGTTGTCTAGGTGAGGTAAAAATTCGAGAGCGAATGAGGGTTTAGCTTCAGTTCTGAGGGGTGGAGTAGAACGAGTGGTGCTGGTGACTATGGTCTGCAGGGTTGTTGGCAAACAGGAGTGGCGCAGTCTCCGATCCGTACCAGCTGGAAGTACGGAAAAAACCCCACAAAAAAAGATTACTTAAAGCTCACACAATGTGATGAGTTATAGCAAAGTAAACTAGCATTTAGGTTAGGAATCCAAACTTCGACCGTTTTCCTTTTGGCCGAAATTATTACACAAACATCTAATATTTGTCTTTTAATCGTTTAAAATAAAAAAAACTGATCAAATGGTCCTAAAAAGGAATTTATGCTCTAATAACAATAAAAAAAGATTATAAAGCTGTTAGTGTTAAATTTGTGAGTGATTTTGTCAGTTCACTCCTTCGTTGTGATTTGAAGGGCTCCCTCCCTCGGGGGCGCCAGAGCTCACATATCTGTTTTCCCACGTAAACATGCAAACATGCACACAGAGTTTTCTTAAATCTCCAGTTTGGTGGGAGTTTTTATAAATAATCATTTTTATTGATATCAAGCAGCGTTTTTGTGCGGACGGAAGGCTAAAACGCCAAAAAAAAAAATTTATTCGTTTTCCCAGATATCCGGCTACGGATAACTGAGTTCGTGGTTCTAAAGTGAGCAAATACATTTAATTAAAAACAAAGACAGAAAAAGCTTCTACTGTGTGTTTATATTGGTATCACCTCTGGTTCTGAGTGGGGCTGCGATCCCACGGAGCCGGTATTTCATCATCGCTGCCTTCAGGGTCATCGAAGAAGTACGGACGAGGCAGAACCCTGTTGTTGATGTCCAAGCTGCTGGTCTGTGGAAAACGGACGTGTGAGGACTGGGAACAAGACAAACGGAAAAGACTGTGGGTCTGGAGAGCAGAGATCAACCTCCTGAGCGGGCCAGCGGACTCTGAAGAAGAGGATGAGGAGGCTGGTAGGGAGCAGCTCCCAGATGAAGAGGATGGCACCGAACGCCAGGTAGCCTCTGTCGCCGAGTTCACTCTGCAGGTCAGCCTGAAAATACAGGGTGGTTTTTTTTTTGCTTGTTTTTTAAACAACTTATCCAACAGCTTGATGACTCGGAGGGGATAATGCTCCATTGGGAAGCAGGAACCCACCTGGTCAGAGACATTGTACCAGTCGTAGTCGAAGGACTCCACCTTGTAGTTCTGGGAGAGGAAGAGGACGGTCAGGTTGTAGCAGGCCCGGCTGAAGAACAGGAAGATGACCACGGCTCCCAGAGCTGCCGTGCGGCACACCGTGGTTCCCTGGTGACAGGAAACGCATCACTCACCGCTCCCGTTAACGCAGAAAAAAAACAAAAAAAAAACAGAAAAACACTACCACCTCCCAGGAACACAACTTGTACCATCGCTGGAAGGTAAGCACCAATCCATACTCCGACACGCACCGGTTCTAACCAAACTCTGAGCTAATCAGAGACACTGAAGGCATCCAGGGTTCCTTCAGACGATCATATCAAAGTTCTGTTCATCACTTCACAGACCTCAGGCAGGTTTAGAGACGGTTTACAACGCAGAAATACAAAGTTAGTACGAGAAATTAGAGCAGATAGACATTTCTACTGAGGTCTGGATTTAAATATGGATAACTGGAAAAAAAACAGAGACCGGATGGTGGGAGGGATGGAAAAAAAGGAAGGATAGATAAAAGTAAGGAAAGAAGAAATGATTAGGTGAATTAAAGAAGGAAGGATGTGTCAAAAGATGGATAGGAGGGAAGAAAGGAAGTAATGAAGCAAAAATGGATGAATAAGAGGAAAGATGGAAAAAGGAAGGAAAGACCGATGGTTGGATGACTGCATGAAAGGCTAAATGGACACATGGATTGATGAATGGATGGACAGACAGACAGACAGGTGTCTGTACCTTGCTCATGAGGTATGGGCTGAAGGAGCGCGGCTGCCTGGTGAGCAGCAGCAGCGTGGCGGCCAGCAGCACAGCCTCCATGATGAACAGCAGGTCGTTAACGATCACTCTGACCAACACCAGCTTCCAGGTCCGCTTGCCTTTCTCTCCGCTGCTGCCTCGCTCCCCCAGAGCGGCGCACGTCACGTTGATGCAAAGGAAGATCACACTCATGGCTGCGTAGGCGCACCGGGCCACCCATCTGACAATTACACACACACAGGTTGCTGACCAGGCTGTAGCGACACAGTACAACACTACCCATTCCAGTGGAAGGTTGTTCTTACAGCTTCGTGTCTGAGGCTGCGCTGATCTTCAGGAAAACCTGCGGAGCAGCAACACAACAAAAACCTTTCAACAAAACCGAAGTCATGTCATTGCCCACAATCCTCCCCCAAAACTGACCTGGGTGAAGTAGAGGTTGATGAGGCTGAAGGTGAAGAACTGCAGACACACAGGGGAGCAGTAGAGCAGCCAGAAGGCGGCGGTGGGCAGGTGGTTGGCCTGGGCCGTGTTGTGGAAGTAGAAGGAGAAGAGCGTGGTGCGCAGGCCGGCCCAGAGCAGGCACAGGAACAGGAACAGGCTCTGGTAGCTCCAGCGCTTGTGCTTATAGACGAACAGCAGCCACAGCTGCACGTACACCACCAGGAACAGGGACCCGTACAGGGCGATGTACAGGGCGGTGAAGCCCAGCTGGACGGACGGGGCCACGGCCGGACGCAGCGGCGTTGGGGGTGACGAGGAGAAGGTGGAATTTGGAGGAGGGGAAGCGGTGGTGACCGGAGCCTCCATCGGAGCGGCGGAGGGATCACTGAGCGGACATCGTCAACGCGGGACTTCTGGAGCCTTCACACTGAGGATCTGGTGGAGTGGGGGACACATCCACGGGGGTGGGGGAGGGGTCAGCAGATGACCAGAAAAGAGTCGGGATGCTACAGAGCCCGTATGGTGACATGGAGAAGAAAGAAAAAAGTTGTAATTAAGTCGTTCTCACAAGTTATTAAGTCGTGGCCACAATTTTATTTTTTTCCTCCAATGTCACCAAACGGGACCCGGATCCACTCCAGATTCAGAGACTGTTGTGTGTTCGGGTGTGAAGCAGTTAATCGCTGCTCCCACCTGGACGGAAAACCTTCCTACACATTTCATGCGCCTTACTCGCAACAAACTGCAAACCACATTTCTTCTCTTTCATTCCACCAGGGAGGCATCTATCCAATAAGAGATCGGTAATCGCTTATTCTGCCAACTACTCTGACCATTAATAGACTAATTGCATAAAATATTTGGCATGTTTTGCAGATTTTTCATTCAGCCACTTAAGCCATTTTTAAACAATATTGGAAATACATTCAATATGCTCATAAAGAAAAACTCAGTTCCTTTTTGAATGAGGAAATAAAAATGTTGTTGCCTAGAAGTCAATGACAGCATTTCTTTAGTGAACGTCTGATTATTTGTAGCAAAGGTTGCATCTGAAGCAAAATAAATAAATAAATAAAATAGATAGCCCTTTCTGCTTGACTTAACATCAACACAATGTTGGACAAATCTGGTGATTATTTTTCAGATTAACAGATTAATACCTGGATGGCAAAAGGTGCATAATAGGAGTTTCTCTTTTTGCAAAATTTGAGCCAGGTGAAGCTAAAACTTTGATACTTGAGGAGCTCTGGGTTGAACATATTTATAGAAAAAGTTTTATTGTTTTTTTTTTATTTTACATGTAAAAATGTGTTTTTTGTTTTGTTTTTTTGTACAGTTTTTGGCTTAACATGTCATTCTTTCAGTAAATGTTAACAATCGATTACTAAATTAGTTGACGATTATTTCAGTCATCGATGCATCACAATTAATCATGTAAGCCCCACATTCAACAATCACGTCTCGCCAAACTTTCTGTAAAGGTCAGATTAGTGGAGTGGAACTATATATATACTTTTTTTTTTAATAGGTTTTGTTTAGTTTTTTTTTCTGTGTTGATTACCACTCCCACCTGAGTTGTGGATGTCGGAGTTGCCATGGAGCAATGGACTGCTTCTCTGATTAATCACTACAGGTGAACAGTCATGTTTTCTGCAATTGTGCAGTATTCTTTCCAGAGCAGGGTCTCTTTTTTTCTCTCCCTCTCTCGCACTCACACACAAACAAAATCTAAGAGCTGAAGAAAATGATAAGGGAACAAATGACGTTGCTGAAATGTGAGATTGCCCTGTGCAAACCTCCATGACATGCAGCCAGGGAGATCAGATAGTGTATCAGGCCCAGAGGAGGAACTGGGCATTTTTGTCAAGGAAAAACAACACAATGTAAACACTGTCCCGTCCCGACTGAGGATAAGTAGTAAACAGCTGAATGTGATGGCTGTTTGCACAATCAGATTGTGAAGAATCCTCAATATGGACCTGGGTGAGTACAAAACAAAAAACAAGAACAACAAAACACTACAGTGTTTACTGTATGTTTACTGGAAAATCTCCAGGTGAAAACATTAAAACAGAAGGAATGAAGAGCATGTAGAAGCAAGTCAGCACCTTTAAAATCAATCTCAAATCATGTTGTTTACACTTTTTTTGTTGTGTTTTTTTTTTCTCTCAATATAAATTCCAATGTTTGTCTATGACAGGGGTGTCAAACTCCATTCCTCAAGGGAATGGAGTTTGACATTCCCTTGACATGCCGCTGTCCTGCAGTTTTTAGATGTGCCAAAGGTACAAAACACTGGAATGAAATGGCTTGATTGCCTCCTTCTTGTGTAGATCAGTTCTCCACATCCTTGCTGATGACCTAATTATTCTATTCAGGTGTGGTGCAGCAGAGGCACATCTAAATGTTTCCGGGCAGTGGGCCCTCCAGGACTGGAGTTTCACAGTTGTGGTCTATGAAATGCGACATAAACGATGTAGAACACATGATTATTTCCTCCATCAATGGCAAAGATCAGAGTAGAAGAGGTCCACCGGGGTAGAAAATTAAATATATATATATCTGCTGTAAATGCACTCATTTGGCAGCAGGTGTATTTCTGAAGCGTTTTGTCTTTTAATGACATTTTCATGATAATCTTAGTTATAATAAACAAACATCTACTGTATGGCTACATACAGTAAGGTGACTCACTGTTCTCTCTCACTAATCGCACAATAACATCAATGCAGCAGACAAGGGTTGTTTCAGTTTCAACAAACTGGATTATACAACACTTCATAAATCTGTGTTTGACTATATTAAAGTTTAATTTATTATACATTTAACAAGTGAGACACCCCTCGGTGAATTGCTGCAACCTTTGCGACCCATATGACCCGATCCGACTGCCTTTACTTTGTGTTTTATTTCATAAACAACCCGACTGCTCCGTTCAAGGTACTGAACCTCAACTGAAGCTAACCGCAAACACCTACGTCTCTGCGCTTCCGCCCGCCAGTCACGCCAGGCTAAGTCTCGTAAAAACAATCCTAGTTTCACCTGTAGATAATGAATTGACGACAATAACAGACCTTTTCGCCTCAGGTGAACATGGAGCTGAAGGATGAGCAGCCGACTGAAGACGGTAATCCCTTCTTTCCGTGTGTAACGTCTGAGAGGCGGAGCCTTTGTAACAGCGCACCGGCGCGTCCGCCATATTGTGAGAGGTGAACTCGCGTCGAGGAACGAGGAGGGTTTGTTTGGAAAAGGAAAGTAGGTTCCTGCCATTCAAAGTGACTCCATTGTTTTATCCAAAAATAAGTGCTAATGATTACGTTTATCTGCTTTTGATAACTTTTAAGTACAATTTTTTTTTTACATTTTAGAACCAATGCTGATGATTATAACAAACACTATGTCTGTCAATCAAAGTAAGACGTAACCACCAATAAAACTTAACTAAAATATGCTCCACTAGATTTTATTAACCATAATTCAACTGCATTTAACTGAGCTATTCTATTTGATCAAAAAAAGTAAGTGAAATCAGGCTTATTTATATGGCAGCATGGGGAATCCAAAGTGCTTTGAAAAGTCAAAGGAAAGATGGAAACGTTCAGAATTTTATTTAAAAAGAGTTTAATATGCCTCAAACTTCAGAATATTGTAGAAAAACAGACATTAAAATACATATCATAAAGGAATAAAAGAAAAAATAAAATGTTATGACAAAATACATATCAAATCAAAATTAATAATATTTAATTTCAAGGCATTTTTCTATTCGATCAAGGACATTGTACAAAAAACAAGCAATATATACAGAACAAACAAGGATTCTGAACAATGTAATAAATAGGATAACATTTAACAATTAGAAAATAAAGGGATTTATAAATAAAAAAAGCAATTCTGAAGTGGTGCATTTATAGGTTGATAGTGATTTAATATTACAGATATAATTGGGAGTGTGTTTCAAAGATTGGAACTGAGAATTAAATATAGGTTATTTATATAAATATAGATTATACATATATTTTTTGTTTAGATGATAAAGGTTTCAGGTTTAAAATACCACTCACAATATGGCGGGGCGTTCCCAACTGACGTCCGTGCGTCAACTACTCTTCTGTTCCAACCGCCAATCAGCGTTGACAGGAAATCGCGGTTACTTCAAGTTGTTGTTTATGTATCTCCGTGAAGGACGACCCATTCAAATCCCACATGTTATCTTCAGACCACTACTGACTGCTGTATTTATAGAAAGCCCGGCAGGTTCTCTTAATAACGTTACCTCTGAAGACCGCTGCTTTGGCATTTGTTTTGCCGCCGTTGGCTCCTTCTCATTACTGGCTACTGTTGACGTTCCGCTCCAACCGTTAACGCGACTTCGTTCCACAAATCTGCTTGCTACATTATTAAAACCGCTGCAGGATGCCGATGGTGCTACGGTCCAGACGGTCGAATCGGGTCGAGTTAGAGCCAACGCCGAGGCGGAGGTCGACACGCCCGCGTCTGAATCGGCATTATGAGGTGGGTACTTTTATTACTCAGTCTTTCCGCCTCCTCTTCCTCCGCCGCTCCTGCTTGCTGAGAACTACAAAAAAGGAGGACGGCCACGTAGCTCGCTCGTTAGCGTCAACGGCAGCAGCAGCAGCGACGTTTATAGCAAACTACTTTGTCTTTTCTTTCTTTAAAAGGGGTTACGTTTGTAGCCCTCGTGCCAACTGCTTTAATTCTCACCTCAGAACTATTTGCCGTTTTCGTATTAGTTTATTTAAAGCAGTTGGCTTAAGTAAACTGTACGGAGCTAACCTTAGCTGTACCTTAAAGGGGGGGAACCCTCCTTCCTCTTCCCTGCTACAGCCTAAAACTTAATACAACATAACCCGTACACTACAGCATTATGGTAAGTTTTTTCGTAATTTAATGAGTAATTTTCACTTTAGAAGCTTAAACTGCTTTTTTTTTCCTTCTCAATATTACTAACTTATATTACTGCCGTAGCTTTAAATACAGCCAGCAGCAGTCTGTCAGTATCATCCCGTGGACGGCATGTACAGCATATTTAGTGTCGTTCGGAAGTGCTGCACCCCATTAGCTGATTATAACCAATCCGTTTCTGTCAGGAGGCTGATGAGTCGGAGCCTGAGGCCATCCCGAGCCGAGTGATGGAGAGACGTGAGGCAGAGCTGGAGGAGGAAGCTGCTGAGGAGACAGACCAACGGGTAAGAGGTCCATCACTGAAGAATTAAACGATTCACTCTTTGGTCTGTTATGACAAAACACACCAGTATCTGCTGTGGCTCCCTGCAGCAGATGCTGGTCATTAACAGGAAATGTCATAAGGCAGCGGAAGTGTCCTTACCTATAACCTAGTTAAATATTAAACTAAAGTATTGTTGGGGGTTTTTTCTAGGAAAAACTTGCAAATAATATTTCATTAGACCAGAATGTTCTTAAAGGGCCGGTGATGCCAGAATATGCTAATAAAACTCATAATAGAAAAAGAGACTGTTAAAAATATTAATAAATATCTCTCTGCATTATTGCTACTTAAAATGTAATAATATTGAATGAACTGATTAGTCCCTCCAAGAACTAGCAGTAATCAGCTAGCCGCCATGCTATCAGGAAGTTTTCATTCAGTAACTCAGGATCGTTTATTGT